>NC_086098.1:201342921-201645951 GCF_963921235.1 Mobula hypostoma
TGATGCTATCTCAGAATCAGAATTTAAAGAGCGGAGATGGAATTTGCAGGTACAGTACTTGACATGGAGAAATCAGTTGTTGAAAATAGATTTACACATTGTGTCATGCTTTTCTGATGTTTTCACTTTCTGGAGGCTATAACGAGAGTGAATGAGAGAGAGAGGAGGGAGAGAGAGAGGGGAAGAGAGAGAGAGAGTGGGGGATAGAGAGAGAGAGACCGAGATAGACAGACAGAAAGAGGGAGAAAGAGGCAGACAGACAGAGACAGACAGAAGACAGAGAGACAGACAGACAGAAGACAGAGAGAGAGAGAGAGAGCGAGAGAGAGAGGAGAGATATTAAAACTGCATAAGTTTTCAGTGTAAATTCCATTGTCAATAATCTCTTCTCCATAATGAGAAGTTCAGCAAGTTATTAACACTTTCCTCTGAATCACCCACCACAGGCTTTTGTGGGGCAGCCATTTCTCGAAAAAATAAGAACAAAACACTGTTGTTATTAAAGAGGCATTTGGCTGGAAGGTGTGTCGAAGGGCATCTTAATGAACAGCACTGTGACATTCTCCTGAACCCAATCTAGAAAGTGCTGTAGATGAGGAGAGGAGAATACAGTTACATGTTCACCACATCCTTCTGCTTACATTATATCCTCACAGGTCTACTCCATCACATCATTCTCGATACTCACCAAGCTTGAAAGGATGATGTCCTTTCCATTCCTCCTCACATCAGCATCTGTCTCTGCACTGCCACTCATTCTGTTTTTTATATAAATTCATACATCTCCCTGATAGTGACCCACACCACATTACTCACGCAGTAGGTAAACAATGCAAATTCGACTTGTTAATATTAGTAAATTCCTGATCTTTTAATTCACTTAAAAACAGTCACAGGTTATGGTTTAATTCATGTAGAGGAAAAGACAAAAGTTATAGGACTGGATAAAATAAATTGAGTGAAAATTACATCATTCTTCAGTAATAACATTTCATGCTTCTGAAGCAGATACCATGCAACTAACTACTCCAGCTTTCGGAGGAGAGCGTGTGTGCAGCTTTGCATAAATATGGTTCAATATAAGCCATACTGATGAACATTGACATGTGGCAATACATCAGACAAATGCCAGGAATACATAACAGCAAAAGAACATCATATTAGTGTGGATGGAAAGAATAGAATTAGTGGCGAGGGAGGTCAATGACAAATTTGATTGTTCTGTATTTTGTGACTTCAGTAATGATATTGTACAAATTAATATCTACACACTTATTGGACAAATGGAAACTGTGAATATGGCAGAGGAATGTGCTTAAGTTCCACTATGTGCAACTGATTTTGAAATTATGATGTTATAACTAAGTAACAAGCTTCAGGACAGTCAACGATCTAGTCCTGCATGGCATGAACATAAGGAAATGTATGCTGAGGGCTGAGCTGGATCTGATGGTGAGATGATAGTGGAAAATGCTTTGCTGCTGTGAAGTGCTCAAAGGAAATGGATTAGGTATGATGCTGTGGCTAGACCATCATTGGGGACAGAGGCCTGGGCTGAGAGGACCTGTTGGGAGAAGAGACAGGCCATATTGGGGTTAATAAAGGGATTGCGTCAACAATGAGCAGAAAAGAGATTTTGGTATATAAGAATGGTAAATGAGGATAGGGTTGATCGTAGGTTTGAGGTTGTCAATCGACTGCATCACCAATGTGGGGAGTAATAATCAGGGTGACTGTGGCGAAGGGGTATTGGGTTGGGCTGAATCTTCTGTAGGTGGGAGTGCAATTGATCATTGGGGAGGGAAAACAGACATAGGGCAAGATAGTAGGGTAATTTGGGAGTTCAAAGTTCAAAGTAGATTTATCATCAAAGTACATATACAGTATGCCATCCTGGAATATATTTTCTTGGGGGCATTCACAGCAGAACAACAAAATACAATTGAATCAATGAAAACCTACACACGAAAACTGACACACAACCAATATGCAAAAGAACACAAAAACTAATAATAATAACAATAAGTAAAAAGTAAGTAAAAAAATAGTGAGAACGTAAGTGGTAAAGTCCTTGCAAGTGAGTCCATAAGTTATGGAATCAGTGCACTTTGAGGTGAGTGAAGTTATCCACTCTGGTTCAGGAGCTGATGGTTGAAATGCAATAACTAATAGCCTAAGGTTCCTGCACCTCTTTCCCGATAGCCGCAGTGAGAAGAGAGCATGGCCTGGATGGTGCAGGTCGTTTCCTGTGCCAGCACTCCTCGTAGATCTGATCAATGGTGGGAAGGGTAATTCCTGTGATGAAATGAGAACCAGGAGAGTTCGTACCTAGAGGCCACAGAGCTGATATAGTATTCCCAGTACTGGCCTGGGACTTACTCAGACACTTCCTCTTTATGTTACACTGCACAAATTCGACCAAAATCAGTTTCTGCATGGATATCCTGCCATCAGCAGAGGCCAACATAAGGCAGAGACTCATGTTGGATGAAGAGTTCCAGATTCCTTACATTCCACTAAGTCATAAATCTACCACATTTGTATAGTTACAGGCATTTCAGGGATGGAGCCGTAAACTTCGTGCATCTGGCATGGTCTCCTGTTTTGAAATATGTTTGGTTTTATGGTGACATTGGATTCTACAGGCCACAGTAATGTGATGCCACATGATCCAGATTCTGGACAATGAGCAATAGTCCCTTCCTATATGACGCTAGCCTGTCATTTATAATCATTGTATCAGACCTGTGAGAAATAAATCTCCAAATAATTTTCTTTTAGGAGGAGCCATGATTGTTGTTAAAAGAAAACATAACCCAATTTAGCAGAGAAATATACAAAAGGGATATAGTATCAATATTTTAAGACTCTACTGCAAGATTGTAGATTATTTTATTTTATGTCACTTACAAGAGAATTCTAATTCTAAATGCAGCAATAAACTAGCCAATAAAATAATCTGTTCTGAAGGTTATTCAAGTGAGCTGCATCAGAATAGAAGTGGATACCATTGTTTCCCTCTTCAGTAGTGCAATAAAGTAGCCATGCCATCCACAAAATGATGAGGTGGTAAGATCGCTTCAAATTGAGAGAGTTGGGGCAGTGACTGATCTCACCGAACTTGTGATGGTATCTACAGAAAACACACTTGTGATATGTTCCCTTTTAGTTCTATTAGCCTACTTTTATTGTGGTTACCCGGCTGGTGGTGTAGAGGCATCAGTGCCGGACTTTGGGATGAAAGGTCTCGAGTTCGAATCCAGCCAGCTCCCCTGCATGCTTTCCATCCGTGCTGGTTTACGAGCTGGTGATCTCTTTGGAAACTCAGCCGGCAGAAGGCAATGGCAAACCACTGCTGCAACTTGCCTCGTACGCGGTTCCCCACTACGTCAGAGAGGCGTGGATGGAAATTGTCCACTAACCGGAGAAACTCTGGATGCGACGTACCCTTCCTTTCCTTTATTGTGATTAAGGAAAGAAAATGTCAGTATAGGGCTAAAAGATGATTCATCATTACGTTTACTGGCAATTTTTCACAAAATGTGGCTTATTCTTTTGTTTTTGACCAGAATCTGGAGTTTATGATAGTTAACTCCAGACATTAATTCAGCAATAATCCCTTCCCAATATATGTAATTTATAATCATTGTATCGGACCCGGGAGAAATAAATTTCCAATTAACTTGCTTTTAAGAGGAGCCATGATTGTTAGTAGTCGTATTATCAAAGGAAAACACAACCCAATTACACAGAGATGGACATATAGAAAAAGGATGTGGTATCAAAAATTCCCTTTAAGTTGTAGGTATGTGGAAAATTCTGAACTTTAGAACAACAGAAAAAATATTTTGAGTATTTTTAATTCTAAATTACTTAGGTCGTAAGTGGCAAAGTTTCTGTCTTCAGAGAACAGATAGGTAATGTTATAGAGAAGCATGGAGCACAAATAAAAGGTTAAATCAACTTTACAACTAATTAGTATATTTAATGAGCAGTGAATCTTTGTAATGCAAATTAGCATCAATCAAACAATTAGACAGTGATAGAACTACTTTAGAATTCTAGCTTCAAAATATTCAAAGACAAACCAGCCATTAGGAGAGAGACACAGCTTAATTTAATGAACTCAACAGCATTTACGCACAAAATGTTGATTTGCCAGGGTGAGGCTGGCATCCACACACTGAGATAGCTGAGTGCAATGTTGCAATATCAGTTCATTTGGCCAACGATCTAAGCATGGTTCAAACCTAACTCGACAGAGGATGCCAAAAAGTGATTACTCAGAATTAGGGGGATATGGCTACTTAAATACGTGATTTTATTGGATGGTGTGGGTGAGGGACATAACTATTTGTTTTGCTTCATAAAGTTTGAAACTAAAATATTCTGCACATTTTAACTGGTCTGTAAATAAAAGGAATGGTTAGAAGTGAAGAGGAAAGGAATTGGAACTTAAGGCATAAAAACCAACCCAGTCAGAGAGACATGCCACCTGATTCTTGCCTAATAGCTGTCACAATTGGACATGAGGAGAACTGTTCTGTATGGCAAACTGGAATACCTTTCCAGTTTCCAACAATGAAAATTTCCTAAAAGGAGATGGAGGTTAGGTTCTGTCATCTATAATGCACTTCTGTACTGCAATTTGCAGAAACTTGCCTACTTTTTGACACCCAGGAGTAGTTCAATATTCTATTAAACTGAAGTCTTTTTTTTGAGGAGATTAACATTTTTACTTTGATCTGTTTTGCTGTCTTCTGCCCCTACAGAGAGTATTTGAGATGGTGCCACATCAAATATTACTCTGGAAAATCAAAGCTCATTATGCAGGAAGTGACTTTCTGGAATGGATGGAAATTGGCTTCTGGGAAAGAAAAGGAGGCACATGGGTCTTTTTTCTGGTTGGCAAGATATAATAAGTGTCTTTTCACGAAGATTAGTGCAGGGGTCTTAATATTTCCAATTTCTATAAACCTCTTGGATGAAGACACTAAAGATATAATTGAGAATGTTTTTTGATATATAATAGAAAGAAACCTAAGTTGTGAGGAGGGTACATTGAGGTTATAAAGAGATAGAAGTAGGTGACGTGATTGTGCAAACATTGAGTATCATGTAGAGATGTTTTTTTTCCCCCATTGAATAGCAAAAAAAGTCCTGTAATATCCAAATGGTGTGAGATTATAGAGCTCCTAATTTTAGTGAAATTTGGGTGCCCTCCTGCATGATTCACAGAAGTCTGGTATGCATTTCAGCAAGCAATAGGGAAAGCTAAGAAACATTATTGTTCAATACCAGAGGTACTGAATATAAAAGAAGAAGATTACTTCAATTTTACTGTATATTGTTAACACCAGATCTGGTGTACAATACCAGTATTCTTATTTAAAGGAAGGTGTTAATAATTTGAAAGCATATCGGAGAAGATTCACCTGCATAATATGTAGAATGTGAAGCTTGTCTCTCAAGGAAGGATTGGACAGGCTACGCTTGGCACTGCTTGATTTTAAGAGAGTGATAGGATGCTTAAAAGGTGAGACTGAAGATTTGATTGTGGACTTCAGAAAGGGTAAGAAGAGGGAACATGAATCAATCTTCATAGTTAATCGATCTGATCCTGACCAGGGTCAGAGGTGGAGAGAGTGAGCAATTTCAAGTTCCTGGGTGTCAATATCTCTGAGGATCTAACCTGGTCCAAACATATCAATACAGCTATAAAGAAGGCAAGACTGCAGATATATTTCATTGGGAGTTCAAGGAGATTTGGTTTGTCACCTAAAATACTTGAAAATTTCTACAGATGTACTGTGGAGAGCATTCTGGCAGGCTGCATCACCATCTGGTATGGGAGAGAGGGGCTACTGCACCGGATTGAAAGAAGCTACAGAAAGACGTAAAATTAGTCAGCTCCATCATGGGTACTAGCCTCCACAGTATCCAAGACATCTTCAAGGAGTGGTGCCGCAGAAAGGCAGCGTCTATTATTAAGCACTCCATCACCCAGGACATGCCCTCTTCTCATTGTTACCATCAGGAAGGAGGTACAGAAGCCTGAAGGCACACTCTCTGTGATTCAGAAACAACTTCTTCCCTCTGCCATCTGATTCCTAAATGGACATTGAACCTGTGAACACTACCTCACTTTTTTATTATTTCTATGAGGCCTCTGCCCCTTCCCTCTACAGTCCTGACGAAGGGTTCCAGCCCGAAACGTCGACCGATCGTTTCCACGGATGCTGCCAGACCTGCTGAGTTCCTCCAGCGTGTTGTGGGTGTTGCTTTGATCCCAGCATCTGCAGATTGTTTTGTGTTTATGATTTTCTTTTAAAACTTTGAGTTTAGATAGTTCAGAATTGATCAAATTGAGGTATTCATATATTTATAACATGAGGAGAAATTGTTTCCTTTATAGGAGAATTTACACATGAGGGATTTCAGTAGTGGACTGAGATGATTTATGAGTTAGAAATTATTTTTCACACAAACACAGTGGGAAAATAAATACACAAAAATGTGTGGATATTAATTGGCTGAAGTTATCAGGACTGCGAATGATGTTTCTCTTAAAGTGCCTGAAGAGATACACAACAAGGTTGGCAAATGTTCCGAGATACAGATCAGCCATCTCTAACCAAATGCCACACTATATTCTTAAATGATATTTTCAAATTCTGATAGCACGTGTCTGGTGGTGCATGCATTTTCATTATAAATGTGAAACTGAAGGCAAAAAGTGATTGAATTGTTATTCAGATTTTTCTTTGACCAGTATCATTTGTTAATTTCTCCTTTATATGTTAATTCAGTTCACAGCACAAATGTAATTTCTTTGTTGTCATTGAATAATACAAAACAGTGTTTGTTAAAGCATGATGGTTCATCACTTAGGCTTTCCAAACAATAATCATGACTTGTTACTTCCCTCTGCAAGTTTTAGTTCATATTCATTGTTGTCAATCTGTGCAAAGCTAATGGTACATAAAAATATCTCAATAATCTCAAACACAGCAACATATTGCTTAAATAATGCATTAGATACATTTATTTAGGATGATTGTTTGCTGTTAAGAATTATATATTGACCAGGATGCCGTCATTCACTGAGCCACTAAGTCCATGCTTTCCAATTAAAATCCTGCCAGAGTAACTTATATCTTTCTCACTTTAATATGATACCACTTATAGATAAATACAAGAGTAGGACCCTGAATTTCAGTCTGCTATACCAAATTATTTGTTATTCATTGCATGAAAGCTAGTCCAATCTTGACGCTTAAATAAATATTCACAATTTAAATACTGACTGATAACATTACCGAGATTGCTCTAAGCAAGCATGCAGTACTCAGCAAAAAATTCTGTTGGGTAGCGTTTTTTTTGCACTTTGTGATTGACTTGCAGAAGAAAATTGACTGGAAAGCACAGTTGACTCTCCGCAATGTGAAGCTATGTAACATTTCTCCTTGTAGTGGTAATATCAATCTGTACACGAGGTTATTGTTACAAATACGGATGACAGGTATAGGCTAAAAAAAACAGTTTGGATCTTGAATGGAAAAAGATGTCCTATTGGGAGGAAGAAAGACTTTTTGCTCATGTCTTTGACCTTCAAGTTTGTGTTTTGTTTGGAATTGGCATGGTGGGTGGGAGGTGGGTTAGCTTTAATGAAGGTGGTTGGATGGTTGGTTTGGATGTAGTGGTGTGGTGCTCTGATTATTCTGATGCTCCTAGTGGTTGCTATACTGATAAATTGAATGTCTGTGCAATGTACTTTGATGTGCAGTCCCATTCCCACCTTGAACCCCTTTCCACTGACCTGAACATAAGTGGATGACTGATAATTACTGTGATCACAATGCTCAAAGGTTAGTATTCAATCTTCATAAATTCCACTAGAAACACCACTTATAGGAACATATAGGAAGGAGACTGAAAATCTGGCTGAATGGTACCACAAGAACAACTTCACACTCAATGTTAGCAAGACTAAGAAGATGATTCTTGGCGTCAGGAGGAGGAAACCAAAGGACCATGAGCCAGTCCTCATCAGGGAATCAGAGGCGGACAGGGTCAGCAAATTTAAATTCCTCGGTGATATAATTTCACAGGATCTGTTTTGGCCAGAACATGTAAGTGCCATTACAAAGAAAGCACAACCGTGCCTCTACTTCCTTAGAGATTCGCCGCATCATTTGACAAATTTCTATAGATGTGTGGTGGAGAGTATACTGACTGGTTGCATCACAGCTTTGGTATAGCAACACCGATGTCCTTGTACAGAAAAGCCTACAAAAAGTAATGAATATGGCCCAGTCCATCACATACAAAGCCCTCTCCACTGAGCGCATCCACATGGAGCGTTGTCACAAGAAAGCAGCATCCATCACTAAGGACATCCACCATCCAGATTATGCTCTCTTCTCGCTGCTGCCATCAGGAAGAAGCTACAGAACCCTCAGGACTCACACCACCAGGTTCAGGAACAGTTATTACTCCTCAGCTATCAAGCTCTTGAACTAGAGGGGATCACTTCACTCTCAGCCCAATCACTGAACTGTTCCCACAACCTATGGACTCTTTATATCATTTCATATCACATTCTTGATATGTATTGCTTATTTATTATTATTTTTTTTCTCAGCTCAGACTGGTAAAACCTGAACTACGGACATAGCCAAGTGTGCTCATTTGTCATTGTTGGGAACTTTCAGGCTATTCTAGTGGTGTTTAGTATTGTGGCTTTCTGAAGATTTACATAGATATCACTGTGTAGCCCTAATTGTTTAATGCTATTGTGTAGTGCCTCTAGGATGATGCCATTTGTTGATATTACTGTTGGGACAATGTATACCTTGTTCATGTTTAAGAGTTTTTCCATTTCCTCTTTTAATTCAGCATATTTCACTTATTGATTTCTGAAACCTATGTGTGTTTGGAATGACTATATCTATTAAGTAGGCTGTTCTTGCTTGTTTATCCTGTATTATTATATATGGACGATTATTATGGATTGTCCTATCTATAATAACGGATTGGTCGTAATATCAGTTGTGGTATACTAACTCTAAGATGGATCAGGATTGTATTTATAGTAAAGTATGATTTCTTTTGTGAGTCTGTATTTTAAAGCAAGGTTGTGGTGAATGATTGTGCCAGTGTAAGTAATCATATTGTGTTAAACTACTACAGCATCCTGTAATGTATTGGATTGTTTCTGGTTTTCCTTGTCATTTTCTATATTTATCATCTTTAAATTGTTGGTCTTTTATTATGTGTTTTTCATAATTTTTGTGTTAACCATATGGTCCTGTATTGACACAAGGTACCTTTCTGTTTCTGGGAAGAGGTCTCCAACTCTGAGTCAGGCATTCAACGCTTCCTTGTCGACATCTAGTGTGTTCAGTTCATGGAAATGTCTTCCATGAAGGGTCATGCTCTTCCTTTGGATAACTTTTTCTTCAATAGTGATAATGTCTTCATTTTCCTGGGTTTTGCTTCCACTTAAGGTTAATGTTGTGTACTTCTTATCAGAATTGTATATGCTCACATGAAGTGCTGAATCCTGTTTTCATTGATGAAAATATATCTGTAGAAGCTTTATTGGACTGTTGTGTAGATTTTTAATGTCTGTTATTCCTCTTCCCCCTTCTGTCCTAGGTAGTGTTAATCAAAGCGCATTTGTGTGTTCATAATGTTTTCTGAAATTTGTCATTTCAGCTCTTATTTTTCTTTGTAAATTTTCCAGATCAGTTTTGGACCAAGATATTGTGCCAAAATAATACATGAATATATGTATAGTGTAAGTGTTTATTGCCTTTGTTATGTTTTACTTTTGAACTCTGGTGGCAGATTTTCTTAAACCTTGAAGTAAATTCTGTCAAAAGCTTTTCCTTTATATCATGATGATCTATTTTCTTTCCTTGTTGATATCCCAGATACTTATATGTTTTATATTCATCCATCAGTTGTATTGTATCCTGCTGCTCTGTTTTATATTCTACTGGCTCTATTGCACCTTCCTTTATGTTTAGTGTTCTGCATTTATCCTGTCCCAAAGTTCATGTTTATATCTTTTGAAAACACAAATTGAATTAATTAATTTAGCTTTACTGATGAAGGAACATATAATTTCAAAACATCCATGGATAGAAGGTGTGTTAAGGTATAGCTTATCTCATTGTTTCTGATTTGATACCCATTTTTCATTCAATTCAATAAATTAGAGAGTGGATTTAACGTCTTGGTTTATTTTGATCATGGTAGATGTTCTTTTTGGTTGTTAATAAATAGGGTGATTATAGTATGTCAGTGCTTCAACAGATGTCGAAGGGATTTCACATGTATTGAGTGTAGTTTTTATATATATATAAAGAACTTCTAATAACCACGAGTGTGGGACAGAGTCAAATGCCATTTGGTAGTCAATATAGCAACATGAAAGATTTCTGCTTTTCTGTTGAGCTTGACTTAGAGTTATGAAATCTATTATCAGTTGTTCATTACATCCTTTCATACCCTTACGGCATCCTTTCTGCTCTTCTGTGAGTATATTGTGGTTATCAAAGTGAGTGGTGATTAGTTGAGAGATACACGATGTTACGATTTTATATACTGCATAGTTTGTAAACAAATAATAGAATGATATTTTGATGGATCTTTTGTGATTTCCCCTTTAGGTAAAAGATACATTTTACCTTCTGTCAAAAATTCCAGCAGTTTCTCAGGATATTTAAGAAGGCTGTTGATATGTGTTAATAGGTACAGATGAAGGCAAGTATATTTTTATATCAATAATTATGAATATTATCACTGCCAATACTTTTCCAGGTGTGGATATTTTTTATAACCTCTTTCAGTATATCCATTGTAGCTTCAGGTATTTACATTTCTTCAATCATGTGTGTGTACTCTTTTTGTCCCCCCCAATCCAGTTTGCTTCTTGATCGTGTGTCATCCTGTTTGACCAGATCTTAGACCAAAAGTTTATTATCTCTGTGTTTGCTGGTAATTCTGTGATAGGGGTGGTGACATTTTAGTGTGTCGAATTTAATGTCAATGTCCTGTATAAACCTTTTTCAATGTTTTTGAACTGATAATTCTGTTTTCTTCATCTGGTGCATTTCATGTACCTGTATCAACTTAGTCTCATTTTGTATGCACCAAGCATTTGATTTAGTGTATCTATAAACTCTGCACTGTTTTGTTAGGTGATCATATCTTGTATGTACCTTATATTTCCTTAGATTCTTTCTTAACTTTCTTGCTCGGGTTATCGATTTCATACTCTATTAGGCGGGCTATTTCTGCTCTTGAGGTTTCAATTTAGTTTTTTAGTCTCTTCTGCCATTTTGGTGATCTCACTTCATTACTCAGTTTTGCGTTTCTATTAATGAGTCCTTCTGTTTTGGAGCCATTACATTGCACTGCTGTTAATACTGTGCAGTATACTACTGTGTGTAGTTTTCAAATGTATCAAGTTCTCCTAAATGCTGTGGCAATATAGCACTGTTGAGAATATTAACAAATTTTGCAAATTTTGATGATGTATTTTGTTTTGGTATGTAAGATCTTTTTGTTGGGTCAATGCCCATACATTCTGTTGGTGTGGTGTTAAATATTAGGATAATTTTGTCTGTAAGCTCAGCTTGGTCATCGACATTCTGCAGAGGCTCTAGAACTGTGTTGTTGCTGTTAACATCCAATGGTGAAGCAGTTGAAATAATTGTATTTTCATCAGTGCTTTGGTGGGGTGCATCTTCATTATTTTCTTGCTTAGTATTGTTGTGGTCTTCATGTCGGTTTCTGTCTAGCTGTTGTGCAACTTCATGTCATGTCTATAGGGATTAAGTTATTTTTACGATCACTCTACGTTGATCTGCTATTCGTTGTGCACTTACTTGCAAGAAGGGATATTGTGCTATAAACTATTGATGAAGTTTGACCCTGCATACTGTCATAGCAGTCTCAAGTTCCGTTACTCGATAATAAACACGCATTATGAAAGTGTTTACTTCTAATGACCATTTCATGTGTGTCTTTCTTCTCTTAGCAGCTTGAGTGGTCTCAGTTGAAAATGGACTGCTCCCCTGAGAAACACTTTCAGCAGTTGCAGCCTGTGATGTCGATGGGCTATTCTGTATGCTGGCCACATCTTTTTCCGGTTTCCCAGTGCCTGCCTGTCTATTCAGCAGTGCTCCACTAACAATTCGCTTACTGTTGTGCTTAGCGCTAGCAATCCCAAACAGCAGCCACACTATATTCTGTGGACATCCCTCCATTTCAAAAGCAAAAGGGTATTTCTTTTCATTCCAGATTTTAATTTCAGCCAACCCTAACACTGACCAGAACACTGCCCATTCTGGGTACGGATGTGTCTGGATTTGGTTCTGGACTTCTCCCCACACCTTATGTCCCAGCATTCCAGACCGTCCCACAGAGCCCGAAACCGAGCCCCGCCTCCTCACCTGTCTTCCGAGTCTATGCAGCTGGGCGGCAAACTGTCTGATGAGTTCTCCAAACTCTGCCTCCTGTTGCTGGAGGCCAGCGTTGTCATCTTGTCCTGTCCGTGGCAATGCTGCCACTGGCCACCCCTGGTTCCGTTGCTGTGTTATTGTTATTTAATTTTTCTCAGCTCAAGCTGGTAAAACCTGAGGTGCGGGCACAGCCAAGCATGCATATTTCTCAAATGCTAGTAAATTTTGGACTATTCTGGTGGTGTTTAGTATTGTGGCTTTCTGAAGATTTACATAAATATTGCTGTGTAGGCCTAATTGCTATTGTGTAGTGACTTTGGGATGACACCAGTTGTAGATATTGCCATTGGGACATTTTATACCCTATTCATGTTCCATAGTCTTGCAGTTTCCTCATTTTAATTCAGCATATTTCTTTTTTTCACTTATTATCTGCTTTTGGGATGCCGATGTCTATTAAGTAAGTTGTTCTAGCTTGTTTATCATGTATTATTATATCTGAATGGTTATTATGGTTTTTTCCTATCTGTTATAATGGATAGGTTACAATATAATCTGTGAAACTCTGACTCTAAAACTGGATCAGGCTTGTAGTTATAGTAAGGTATAGTTTCTTTTATGAGTTTGTATTTTAAAGTATGATTTTGGTGAACAAAGTTTGCCACTTGATTGTGTCTGTATCTGAGAAGAGGTCTCCAACTCTGAGCCAGGCATTCGAGACTTCCTTGTCAACATTCAGATGTTCACATCATGGGGATGTCTTCCATGGTGGGTCACGCTCTTCCATTGGTCAACTTTTTCTTCAATAGTGATTATTTCTTCATTTTTCTGAGTTGTGCTTTCTTTGAAGTTTAGAAGTGTGTACCTCTTATCAGAATTGCATATGTTTGCATGGACTGCTGAATCCTGTTTTTTGTTGATGAAAGTATACCCTCAGAATTTTTATTTGACTGTTGTGTAAATTTTTTATATCTGTTATTTACGTCCTTCTTCTGACCTAGGTAGTGTTAATCTGAGTGTGTTTACTAAAATTTGTCATTACAGTTCTTATTTTTTTTAGTAAATTTTCTAGATCGGTTTCAGACCAAGATATTATGCCAGAAGAAGATGTTAATATGAGTATAGCAAAAGTGCTTAATGTCCTTGTTATATTTTTACTATTGAGCTCTGTTTGGCAGATTTTCTCAAGCTTTGAAATAAATTCTGTCAAATGCTTTCCCCTTTATTGCACTATGATCTATTTTCTTTGCTTGTTGATATCCCAGATATTTAGTTGTTTTCAGATTCATCCTTCGGTTGTATTGTATCCTCCTGCTCTGTATAGTATTCTGTTGGCTCTTTTATTATCGTTATTGTTATTATTTCTTCCTATTATTTTTGTATTTGCAGAGTTTGTTTTTTTTTGCACTTTTGTTGTTGTCCATCTTGTTGGATGTGGACTTTCATTGATTCTGTTGTCTTTCTTGTGAAGACTGTGATTGCCCACAGGAAAGTGAATCTCAGCATTGTAAATAGTGACAATAAATATACCTTGACCTTTGAACCTTGAATTGTAGTTTCCATTGTGAACTATCACCAAAAGGTTCTGACTATCCATTCAAAGATCTGCACTTCTTGAGCAACTACTGAAGTTGCTTATGGTGTCTATTATTATGATTGGGCCTTGGTATTTGCAAATAAATCTTTGACCATTTCATCATAGCTGATATATTACTCCTCTTAACCCCTTTCTCCTGCCTTCTCCCTGTAACCCCTCAACCTCTTCTTTAAGTATATGCAATGGTTTGGCCTCCACGGCTGTCTGTGGCAATGAATTCCACAGATTCACCGACCGCTGACTACAGAAATTCCTTCTCACCTTTGTTCTAAAGCAATGTTCTTCTGAGGCTGTTCCCTCCGGTCTTGCACTCCTCCACTATAGAAAACATCCTCCTATGTCCATTTTACCAAGTTACTTATTTACTATCCTTTCCTCCGCTGGCATTTAGAGCACCAGTGAAGGTCTTCCATCTCTGTCTGACACACACAGATAAAGGAGGATTATTCATTGCTGTTTCTGTAACAATTTTTTTTGACCAGTCAGGGTTGTTAGCTCTGAGCTGAATCTCCCAGCCTGGAAGACCAGTGGGCCACCCTTATCTGACCTCTACCCTTTGACCTGTTTGGCATGGGTGACCCTACTAAGAGCCAAAGCATAAGGCCCTGACTCTAGCCAACATAGCCCTCCAGGTCATAGAGGCATGTAAGCCTCCAAACCCTACGATCAGGTAGTGGATTTTTTGAAGGATTCTATCTCGGCCTCTCAGTATTTGATGTTTCCATGGATTCCCCCCTCCCACCCCCCCATTCTTCTAAACTCCAGCAAGTACAGGTCCAGAACCCTCAAAGACTCTTCACATCTTGTGTGTCTTGAATTGAAACAAATTGCAACCGCATAGAGCTCCAATCAGTTGATATGGCTCCAATGTGCAATGCCAGTTCTGTATTTATCACTGTGTGCTTACAAATTTCAGGCCTTGTAGTTCCATTTTCGGAAACTAGGATATTAGTCGTTGCACTTCTGTAACATGCATCACACTTCCATAGAAATGGAAATACTACTAATTGGTTAATCAGAGCAGATGCTTATTTGAGCTATTTCTTAAAGAACAAAAGCTAATCGTGAAAATAGCCGAGATTCCCTTTGTTTACTTGGGACACTGTGCTGCTTAATTGGGGCAGGACACTATTACCAAACAGGTTCTAGGTAGCGTCGGTTACGTGCACTTGCGTGGCCATTTGACACTACACTGTGCTTAGAGCTAACGGTTTTTAAATAGTGGCAGTTGTGTGTGTTTATGTTCAAAAAGCAGTGTCGTTTGTCACTGATATCTGGTGAGAAATAAGCAGTAAGACAATTCTGAACTGTGATTTCAAGTATTCTGCCATGGAAATGGCAGAAACGGCCAGAAGTGAAAATGAAATGATTTCACTGCTTGAGCTATTTAGGAACTATGAGGAATTTAAAGGTGTTGACAATCATTTTGAATGTCACAATGAAAATGAAGGTTTGGAGGATGCAATCATCGATAGCATTGTACGAACGAAGTCCATTGCCAGTGCTGATTATGTTTATTGTGTACACTGGATGAATTCCTCCATTGATAACTATTAGGAACTAATACACAGTTTTGTAGTAATGTAGTACTACTGGTGGTGTTCTAAATTAGTTACTCAGTTTGTCTTTTTTTTATACCATTTTAGCTACTTCCATTGGGTCAGTGCTTAATTGGGCCAAAATATACTGGTCCCGATGTATCCAAATTGACTGGAATCTACTGTAAATGAAAATATCAGTTGTCTGGTGGCTCTAATGTGTCGGTCCTGTTGGATGCAGTTGATTCAGATGTGTTCTTTGGTTGAGTATCCAGTATCTGGTCCACATGTTGTCTCCATACCTGATCTCCTACATCCACTGTGTACATCAGTGGTCCAGTTCTTGTAGCTGTCCTACGGAATGTCCACCTGTCTTCTCAGTAATCACATGCCAGGACTCCCTGCAGATTATTCAAATATGGCCTAACCAAAGCTCTATTCTCTTGCAACCTGATTTCTGAACATTTATTCCTATGCCCTGTACCACCATATCTGCATGTGTGGCCACAAATTACTGAAGCCAAAATTATCTCTGAGCAATAGGTTCTTAAATGACCAGTTGAATTTTATCACTGTATGTGACTACTATCTGCCCTGACTCCATCTCTGTTTGCCCTCAAGGTGATGGAGGTAAGCTGCCTTCAACCATTACAACCCTCCAGGTGAAATCACACCCAATGTATGATTGGATAGGGAATTTCATGATTTAGGAGCAGGGATAAGAAGGGAATGCTAATTCACTTCAAAGTCAGAGTGGTGTGTGACTTTGGGAGCTTGGAGCTGTTAGTATTCCCACACACTCTCTGCCTTTGTGCTTCTACATTATCGAGATTACGTGTCTTGAAGGTACTGTCAATGATATGTTTGGGTTAAAGTACAATGCACTTTGTAAGTTGTATTATGCTGCTTTTGCATTAGTGCTGGAGAAAATTAATACTTTTCATAATGGACAAGTGTGCCACCTTGTCCAAGATGGTTTAGAGTTTCTTGAATACAGTTGGAGATTCTTGATATTCCACCTACTTGAATAGTGCTTTGATGTCAGTAGCAGTCACTTACACAACCTCTGGAATTCAACTCTTTTGTCAGTCTTCAGACTAAAGCTGTTATGATTCTTGAGTTGATTTAACTGTACCTCAATAAAAGGTTTTAAGTGAGTAGAGATTGCTTGATAACACTGCTGATGAAACCTTCCATTACATTGATGACGACCGAATACAGACTGGTGTGGCAGTTGTTGCTTAGTAACTAGCAATGGTAACGTAACTTGGCCAGAGGGCCAACATTCCAAAGCATAAAATTTCAGCAGCTATATCAGTACCTCTGCTCTGTTTCCTGATTTACACAGGATGAAATGAATTGACTGAGCAGTGATTCTGTAATTTTGGGGATTCAAATTGAGGTTGAAGGTGTTTGCAGATGTTTTAGTCTTATCTTTTGTACTAATGTCCTGTAAATTATTTAAAAGACACCATCATTCACAGCTGAATGTTGCAGGGGCCAGAAGCTCTGATATCAAACACAGATTGAATATTTAATAAGTCAGATCAATGGAATCCCTCTTCTACTATTTACAGTGCAGATGTTGTAGCTTCACTTGGTAGGTACTTATTTTAAGTATCTCCAGTGTTTCTCCCCCGCGCCCCCCCCCCCATGCTCTTTAATATAGCCCATTGAACAAAGATTGGTTCCTTGACTTGGTCTTGACAGAACAAGGTACAGTATATTCCAGGTCATAACTTTGCAGACTATGTTAAAAAAAAATCCCCTTCTGTTTAACATACTGCAGTTTTCCAACAATAAAAAGATTTAGGTCACTGGATCTGTTCTAGATCTATCTGATTTACCTGGGAAAGCATATCACACAAAATAATGGAATCTGATACTTCTGATCGTGTTCAAGATATCCTGAAGTGGGAGGGTGAGGAGCCAGAGGTCGTGGTACATATAGGTACCAATGACATAGGTAGGAAAAGGGATGAGGTCCTGATAGGAGAATATAGAGAGCTAGGAAGGGAGTTGAGAAAAAGGACCGCAAAGGTAGTAATCTTGGGATTACTGCCTGTGCCACGTGACAGTGAGAGTAGGAATGCGATGAGGTGGAGGATAAATGCGTGGCTGAGGGATTGGAGCAGGGGGCAGGGATTCAAGTTTTAGGATCATTGGGACCTATTTTGGCGCAGGCGTGACCTGTACAAAAAGGATGGGTTACACTTGAATCCTAGGGGGGCCAATATCCTGGCAGGGAGATTAGCGGGGGCTACTGAGGTGACTTTAAACTAGAATTGTTGGGGGGGGCGGGAATCAAATTAAAGAGGCTAGGCGTGAGGAGGTTAGTTCACAACAGGGGGATGGGAACCAGTGCAGAGAGACAGAGGGGTGTAAAGTGAGGGTAGAAGCAAAAAGTAGTAAGGAGAAAGGTAAAAGTGGCAGGCCGACAAATCCAGGGCAAGCATTAAAAAGGGCCACTTTTCAACATAATTGTATAAGGGCTAAGAGAGTTGTAAAAGAGTGCCTGAAGGCTTTGTGTGTCAATGCAAGGAGCATTCGTAACAAGGTGGATGAATTGAAAGTGCAGATTGTTATTAATGATTATGATATAGTTGGGATCACAGAGACATGGCTCCAGGGTGACCAAGGATGGGAGCTCAACATTCAGGGGTATTCAATATTCAGGAGGGATAGACATGAAAGAAAAGGAGGTGGGGTGGCGTTGCTGGTTAAAGAGGAGATTAACGCAATAGAAAGGAAGGACATAAGCCGGGAAGATGTGGAATCGATATGGGTAGAGCTGCATAACACTAAGGGGCAGAAAACGCTGGTGGGAGTTGTGTACAGGCCACCTAACAGTAGTAGTGAGGTCGGAGATGGTATTAAATAGGAAATTAGAAATGTGTGCAATAAAGGAACAGCAGTTATAATGGGTGACTTCAATCTACATGTAGATTGGGTGAACCAAATTGGTAAAGGTGCTGAGGAAGAGGATTTCTTGGAATGTATGCGGGATGGTTTTTTGAACCAACATGTCGAGGAACCAACTAGAGAGCAGGTTATTCTGGACTGGGTTTTGAGCAATGAGGAAAGGTTAATTAGCAATCTTGTTGTGAGAGGCCCCTTGGGTAAGAGTGACCATAATATGGTGAAATTCTTCATTAAGATGGAGAGTGACATAGTTAATTCAGAAACAAAGGTTCTGAACTTAAAGAGGGGTAACTTTGAAGGTATGAGACGTGAATTAGCTAAGATAGACTGGCAAATGACACTTAAAGGATTGACGGTGGATATGCAATGGCAAGCATTTAAAGATTGCATGAATGAACTACAACAATTGTTCATCCCAGTTTGGCAAAAGAATAAATCAAGGAAGGTAGTGCACCTGTGGCTGACAAGAGAAATTAGGGATAGTATCAATTCCAAAGAAGAAGCATACAAATTAGCCAGAAAAAGTGGCTCACCTGAGGACTGGGAGAAATTCAGAGTTCAGCAGATGAGGACAAAGGGCTTAATTAGGAAGGGGAAAAAAGATTATGAGAGAAAACTGGCAGGGAACATAAAAACTGACTGTAAAAGCTTTTATAGATATGTAAAAAGGAAAAGACTGGTAAAGACAAATGTAGGTCCCCTACAGACAGAAACAGGTGAATTGATTATGGGGAGCAAGGACATGGCAGACCAATTGAATAATTACTTTGGTTCTATCTTCACTAAGGAGGACATAAATAATCTTCCAGAAGTAGTAGGGGACAGAGGGTCCAGTGAGATGGAGGAACTGAGCGAAATACATGTTAGTAGGGAAATGGTGTTAGGTAAATTGAAGGGATTAAAAGCAGATAAATCCCCAGGGCCAGATGGTCTGCATCCCAGAGTGCTTAAGGAAGTAGCCCAAGAAATAGTGGATGCATTAGTGATAATTTTTCAAAACTCGTTAGATTCTGGACTAGTTCCTGAGGATTGGAGGGTGGCTAATGTAACCCCACTTTTTAAAAAAGGAGGGAGAGAGAAACCGGGGAATTATAGACCGGTTAGCCTAACGTCGGTGGTGGGGAAACTGCTGGAGTCAGTTATCAAAGATGTGATAACAGCACATTTGGAAAGCGGTGAAATCATCGGACAAAGTCAGCATGGATTTGTGAAAGGAAAATCATGTCTGACGAATCTCATAGAATTTTTTGAGGATGTAACTAGTAGAGTGGATAGGGGAGAACCAGTGGATGTGGTATATTTGGATTTTCAAAAGGCTTTTGACAAGGTCCCACACAGGAGATTAGTGTGCAAACTTAAAGCACACAGTATTGGGGGTATGGTATTGATGTGGATGGAGAATTGGTTAGCAGACAGGAAGCAAAGAGTGGGAATAAACGGGACCTTTTCAGAATGGCAGGCAGTGACTAGTGGGGTACTGCAAGACTCAGTGCTGGGACCCCAGTTGTTTACAATATATATTAATGACTTGGATGAGGAAATTAAATGCAGCATCTCCAAGTTTGCGGATGACACGAAGCTGGGTGGCAGTGTTAGCTGTGAGGAGGATGCTAAGAGGATGCAGAGTGACTTGGATAGGTTGGGTGAGTGGGCAAATTCATGGCAGATGCAATTTAATGTGGATAAATGTGAAGTTATCCACTTTGGTGGCAAAAATAGGAAAATAGATTATTATCTGAATGGTGGCCGATTAGGAAAAGGGGAGGTGCAATGAGACCTGGGTGTCATTATACACCAGTCATTGAAAGTGGGCATGCAGGTACAGCAGGCGGTGAAAAAGGCGAATGGTATGCTGGCATTTATAGCGAGAGGATTCGAGTACAGGAGCAGGGAGGTACTACTGCAGTTGTACAAGGCCTTGGTGAGACCACACCTGGAGTATTGTGTGCAGTTTTGGTCCCCTAATCTGAGGAAAGACATCCTTGCCATAGAGGGAGTACAAAGAAGGTTCACCAGATTGATTCCTGGGATGGCAGGACTTTCATATGAAGAAAGACTGGATGAACTGGGCTTGTACTCGTTGGAATTTAGAAGATTGAGGGGGGATCTGATTGAAACGTATAAAATCCTAAAGGGATTGGACAGGCTAGATGCAGGAAGGTTGGTCCCCATGTTGGGGAAGTCCAGAACGAGGGGTCACAGTTTGAGGATAGAGGGGAAGCCTTTTAGGACCGAGATTAAGAAAAACTTCGTCACACAGAGAGTGGTGAATCTGTGGAATTCTCTGCCACAGGAAACAGTTGAGGCCAGTTCATTGGCTATATTTAAGAGGGAGTTAGATATGGCCCTTGTGGCTACGGGGATCAGGGGGTATGGAGGGAAGGCTGGGGCAGGGTTCTGAGTTGGATGATCAGCCATGATCATAATAAATGGCGGTGCAGGCTTGAAGGGCCAAATGGCCTACTCCTGCACCTATTTTCTATGTTTCTATGTTTCTATGAAGCTGATTTCAGCAGTCATTAGATTAGATTCAGAAGTTAGATCAAATATATCTTGACCAACAATAGAGCAGTGACCCAAGGTGCAGTTGTTCTAATTCAGTAAAGCAGGTGATAAGAATGCCTTCAGGTCTTTACCACGTTATAACTTTTTACTGCAATTTCCATAACTCTTTTTGAAAGTAAGCTTCAAGTATACTAATCATTGACTATGAAATAAGGAGTGGATAAATTGGTTAATAAAAAATTAACAGTGCAACAAAGCAGACCTTATCTACATGACTTCCAAGCACCCCCACAGCTTTACAACTTCTTAAGAGAAGAAAACCACATCTTTCATGTAGATGGAATCAGTTCACTTTGCCTTGACTGTATCACCAGTTTTTTAAATACATCTGTTATGTTTTCTAATTCCAGAAACTAGTTGAAAAAAAACACAGGAGCTAGGGTATGTTTTGTCTACTTAGTTTTTAATCTTTCCTTTTATTTTAATGAGATGCTCCCATATGACGTGGTGGTGTAATGACATATGCCATTCACACACTTCTTACATATAACCCATAATGAATTATGTATGTAACCCTCTCACCATAGGCTCGTAATGAGTTAGCTGTCATTGTGAATCTAACCTAACAGCAACGTAATTCTACAATGCATGGGGAATAATGATGGGAAGGCCACTTCCAATAAATAAACATGTCTAGGATAAATAGGGTAAACATACAAGTTTGAATGTTCCTTTAAAGAAAGTTAGGACTGTTACTTGTATAAATACTGACACACCCGTGCAAATTTACTGTTCATCAGGAACCAATAATTTAACTTACACCAGTATAAACTTAAATTGAAACTGTATTGACAAAATATTTTAAACTATAACAAACAAAATAAAGGAAAGCCTAAAGTGTGCACATAATTGTTGGAGCTCTTTGTTGCATAGTCAATCCAGTTTGCTTCAATTCATTTACTCACAGTACCAAACAATCCTACCTGAAAACATAGTCCAATTGAAACATAAATAACTATCTAAGGAATGTCCAAAGACATGGTGTCTCGAACTTTCTCCAATGTCATGTGACAACTTGCTAATTAAAAGTTATCTGTACATTCTCCATGAGACCATTATCTGCATGAGGATATTCCGACAGCAAAATCTGTCATTCCAAATGAGTTCATGTTCTACTGCTACTGTGTGTTTGTTGTCCGTTTCCATTGTTGTTCTTTCTCCTTCTTCCAAAACTCCTGCATTCTCCAGAAAATGGCTACCCCCAATCTCTCTAGAATGTTCTGGGGCATCTTAACTGGACAAAATGTTAACAAGACAAATTCTATTGGCTTTCACAACCAGTCTAACTTAATCAATTGAATTTTCATTTTAAACATAAGAAAAATGAAATACTCAATTGTACCATGTAATTAAAGGAACACATTGCATTTTGAGAAAATCTACCGAAAATAAAGAACCCAACAGCATAACTGTATTAATACAATAAAGTATGATCTAAATCAGGGTGTTACATGTGAACAAAGAATTCTTAATCAAAAATATATTTATGATATTACTCAAATATTACTGAAGTATTGAATACACTACACCAGCAATTGCTATCTAATGAAAGACAAAATGGTGAGAAATTTTCCCATCTTAGAGTAATCATTCTTCACTAGACATCAATGCTATTGAGCAAAGTTCACTAATTATAATGATTAACAAGTGCAAACATTTAAACTCACTCTGAGTACTACATGACAGGTACCAATTATTACATCTTAACTATCATTCAACTCAAACGCTGAGGAGCATGTTCAGTGGAATAAAACTGCTGTGGAGATAATTCATCAGCCGAGAACCTACAGGGTGTTGAAACTGGAAATGGTAGAGCAGCAGACTTACTTTATATCAAAGTTGCTGGTGAACGCAGCAGGCCAAGCAGCATCTATAGGAAGAGGCGCAGTCGACGTTTCAGGCCGAGACCCTTCGTCAGGACTAACTGAAGGAAGAGTGAGTAAGGGATTTGAAAGCCGGAGGGGGAGGGGGAGATGCAAAATGATAGGAGAAGACAGGAGGGGGAGGGATAGAGCCGAGAGCTGGACAGGTGATAGGCAAAAGGGGATACGAGAGGATCATGGGACAGGAGGCCTAGGGAGAAAGATGGGGGGGGTGACCCAGAGGATGGGAAAGAAGTATATTCAGAGGGACAGAGGGAGAAAAAGGAGAGTGAGAGAAAGAATGTGTGCATAAAAAGGAGTAACAGCTGGGGTACGAGGGGGAGGTGGGGCCTAGCGGAAGTTAGAGAAGTCAATGTTCATGCCATCAGGTTGGAGGCTACCCAGACGGAATATAAGGTGTTGTTCCTCCAACCTGAGTGTGGCTTCATCTTTACAGTAGAGGAGGCCGTGGATAGACATGTCAGAATGGGAATGGGATGTGGAATTAAAATGTGTGGCCACTGGGAGATCCTGCTTTCTCTGGCGGACAGAGCGTAGATGTTCAGCAAAGCGGTCTCCCAGTCTGCGTCGGGTCTCACCAATATATAAAAGGCCACATCGGGAGCACCGGACGCAGTATATCACCCCAGTCGACTCACAGGTGAAGTGATGCCTCACCTGGAAGGACTGTTTGGGGCCCTGAATGGTGGTAAGGGAGGAAGTGTAAGGGCATGTGTAGCACTTGTTCCGCTTACACGGATAAGTGCCAGGAGGGAGATCAGTGGGGAGGGATGGGGGGGACGAATGGACAATGGAGTTGTGTAGGGAGCGATCCCTGCGGAATGCAGAGAGGGGGGGGAGGGAAAGATGTGCTTAGTGGTGGGATCCCGTTGGAGGTGGCGGAAGTTACGGAGAATAATATGTTGGACCCGGAGGCTGGTGGGGTGGTAGGTGAGGACCAGGGGAACCCTATTCCTATTGGGGTGGTGGGAGGATGGAGTGAGAGCAGATGTACGTGAAATGGAGGAGATGCGTTTAAGAGCAGAGTTGATAGTGGAGGAAGGGAAGCCCCTTTCTTTAAAAAATGAAGACATCTCCCTCGTCCTAGAATGAAAAGCCTCATCCTGAGAGCAGATGCGGCGGAGACGGAGGAATTGCGAGAAGGGGATGGCGTTTTTGCAAGAGACAGGGTGAGAAGAGGAATAGTCCAGATAGCTGTGAGAGTCAGTAGGCTTATAGTAGATATCAGTGGATAAGCTGTCTCCAGAGACAGAGACAGAAAGATCTAGAAAGGGGAGGGAGGTGTCGGAAATAGACCAGGTAAACTTGAGGGCATGGTGACAGTTGGAGGCAAAGTTAACAAAGTTAATAAAGCTACACCTTTAGTTTGGAGCCCGTATGGGTCCTAGCTATGCCTGCCTTTTTGTTGGGTTTGTGGAACAATCTATGTTCCGTGCCTATTCTGGTATCTGTCCCCCACTTTTCCTTCGCTATATCGACGACTGCATTGGCGCTGCTTCCTGCACGCATGCAGAACTCGTTGACTTTATTAACTTTGCCTCCAACTTTCACCATGCCCTCAAGTTTACCTGGTCTATTTCCGACACCTCCCTCCCCTTTCTAGATCTTTCTGTCTCTGTCTCTGGAGAAACAGCTAGCACTAGAACGTACAATCATCACAGCGATATCTGAATCTGCGCTTCACACTCCCTGGATTACAAATATTAAATATTAAAATATTAAAAATAGTTAAAATTAGTAAATATTAAAAAATTTAAATTATAAATCATAAATAGAAAATAGAAAAATGGGAAGTAAGGTAGTGCAAAAAAACTGAGAGGCAAGCCCGGATATTTGGAGGGTACGGCCCAGATCCGGGTCATGATCCATTCAGCAGTCTTATCACAGTTGGAAAGAAGCTGTTCCCAAATCTGGCCGTATGAGTCTTCAAGCTCCTGAACCTTCTCCCGGAGCGAAGAGGGATGAAAAGTGCGTTGGCTGGGTGGGTCGTGTCCTTGATTATCCTGGCAGCACTTCTCTGTTAGCGTGTGGTGTAAAAAAGATTGGTTTGTGTGATGTGCTGCGCCGTGTTCACGATCTTCTGCAGCTTCTTTCGGTCTTGGACAGGACAACTTTCATACCAGGTTGTGATGCACCCCAGAAGAATGCTTTCTACAGTGCGTCTATAAAAATTAGTGAGGGTTTTAGGGGACAGGCCAAATTTCTTTAGTTTTCTCAGGAAGTAAAGGCACTGGTGGGCCTTCTTGGCAGTGAACTCTGCTTGGTTGGACCAAGTTAGGTCACTTGTGATATTGACCCCGAGGAACTTAAAGCTTTTGACCTGTTCCACTAGCACACCACTGATGTAAATTTGGTCGTGCGGTCCACTACTCCTACTGAAGTCAACAAACAATTCCTTCGCCTTGCTGACGTTGAGGGATAGATTATTGTCTTCGCACCATGCCACCAGGTTCTTAATTTCCTCTCTGTACTCAAACTCATCATTACCCGAGATACGGCCTACAATTGTTGTGTCATCAGCAAACTTATATATTGAGTTTGATGGAAACTTGGCTACACAATCATGGGTGTACAGTGAGTACAGCAGGGGACTGAGTACACAGCCTTGTGGGGCACTGGTGCTCAGAGTGATTGTAGAGGAGAGCTTGTCCCCTATTTTTACAGCCTGGGTCCTGTCTGTGAGGAAGTTGAAGATCCAGCTGCAGATCTGAATGCTAAGGCCCAGGTTCCAGAGCTTAGAAATCAGTTTATCTGGAATGATGATATTAAAGGTAGAGCTGTAGTCAATGAAAAGGAGCCTTACGTATGAGTCTTTATTCTCCAGGTGTTCTAAGGAGGAATGTAGGGCCAGAGTGATGTTATGTTGAGTATTAATAATGCCAACAAATTGGGCCAATCCTCAATTTATGTAAGGATGTACTCCTGAAAAATATTTCAGAAAGCAAAAATTTGTAAATAAAAAAACTGGGCTGAATGCATGTTGGGAATTTTGCTACCATATACTACAGCTCAAGGAAAATATTGTGTCATCTGTCAGAACAAAAAGATGCTAAAACAAAGCATTTGTAAATCTGGGAATATCTGTACTCACTGAAGTATGGAAGAAATTAAGAGCTTGAAGAGGAGATGCTGTGAGGAGGTTTCTCCTTGTGATGTAATTTAGAATGAGGGGGGCATAGTTCCTGTAATAATATAGAAATAGAAAAAAATCTTGTCCCAAAGGGATGAGAGTGTTTGGAATTCCCTGTGTGATTCTCTTTCTACACTGTACATTGGAAAAACTACATCATTTGCATTGCTTCCTAGGTTTTGCCTCCAGAATGCTGTTCAGGCAAAATTTGGGAAACAACACAGGTAAAATGCAGTAAAATGCGGGGAAAGGGTCAGATGTCTGACAGCTGCTTCAGGACAGGGTTTCATATGGAACATCGACAAATCCTTTACACCTTTGCTCAATCTCATGAATTCTTTAGCAAATTTCTTGTTTCTCCAGATTCTAGCGTCTGCAGTCTTTCATGATTCCATAGTAGTAAATAGTTTCGGTTAATATATTTTATGTTAGGTTCGCTGGTTATCTTATATTCCCGTGACTTGCTTCCTTTCACTGTATATGCAGCAACTACAATTCTTCTGTGCCTTCTGCTGACCTAAGTGTTCTGTTCAAGTGCCAACTTCTTTAGGAAGCAAAGACTATTTAAGAGATATTGACTATTTTCATATCAAGAGCCAATGCAGGAGAGAAACATATTTGTGTTATCAGCAGAGTTTTGCATGAATTTCCAAGTTACTGAATTTTACATTAGCAAATACTGTTAGCACAATTTTCAAAGTTTTATTCCTCTTGTTGAATTTTACCTATGTGTTGTGGCATTACAGTATTTTGTATGGCTCAGTTAACAGTGTAACAGTATTATATTTGCTCAAACAGTAGAAACAAATCTATGGCCCATTTGACTGCAGTAGCGTGGCCAACAAAGGTGCTACCAATGACCAACAATAATGTGTCTTTTAATTATTGTTACAAGTTAATGTTGTGTGCTCTGAGTTACAAAACTGTAAAAATAATTTATATAGATGGCTCAGTGATTGCATTAACTTCCAGAAGCATATTTTTCCACATATTCAGTTTCTTTAGCATATTATTTGAAAAAAAAATCATTACTGTGCCTTGGCTTTAGAGGATTAGCAATACTAGAAAGGTGGACTAGTCTTATAATCAATTCTGAATAATAGCAAATATTTACAAGAATGAATAGCTTGCTCTGAAAGAATTGCTGCACAATATAAAATAGCCTTTTACTGTGAAGCTGACATTTTCTCAAATTGTAAACTAATATCTTAGGACAGCAGTATGAATTTTATATCCCCATCACTGCTGTATGCATATTGCTCTTGCAATATTCTGAATCTCACTGATCGCTGGTGAGTCACCTTGTCACTGACAAGGTCCTGTGAAATATATTCCCTTTTATTTCATCTTGTAAAATTATACCAAAGAAAATATAATTTTAGGTCTACATCAATATCATATTGCTTCATGCATAATTAAAAAACAAAACTATGGCACTGCTATTGAGCCCATGTCTGTCAGTGTAAGTCAGGTGAAGAGTATAAGTATTATAAAGATTACATCTTAAAAATTGGCCCCAGAATGATTAAGCATTGAATGCATGAGGTTGATTTCCTGCCTACAATATTAACCTGCATCAGTATATTAACTTTCACTGCCCATAAAAAGATTTTTTGAGCAAGTAAAATTGCTACTTCTGCTATTTTGTGAAGTGAAATAGAAACATCAGACCAAGAAGTATCAGACTCTTGAGACTTTTCTTTCCAACACCCTGTAACCTTTCATCACCACCTCTTGTAGTAAATTGATTTATCCCAGTTGAAACTTCAAAGAAGGATCCAAATATGCAAGGGAGCCAAGGACATGAAACGATCTGGGGACCCAGTGAAACTTATCCCTCTGATGTTTGACTTCCTCTTTTACTGATATTTAATCCTTCACTTCTCTATGTCCACAATGCATCAGAACTGACACCATTGACACGCAACCATGCTGTTTTAATATTTGAATGCATTTTAAGCTTCTTGAATTTTTTTCTCTAATATATGTATTGATGGTTTGTTCCAAATATTTTCTACTTTAAAATTTAATTCAAATTTACGTTTCATGAATTGCAATATTTTCTGCAGATATATATCTATCATCTATATGTTTATATATATCTAACGAACTTCTGTGAGGGGTGGAGGAACTGTTGACATTCCAGATCAAGACACTGAATCTGGACTGGGAATGGAGAGGGAAGATAATTAGAATAGAGTGGGTTAAAGGAAATGGCAAACATTGATGTGCAGGCTAATAGAATAATCTACAGGGGTATTAGGATATTAGTAGCAGCTGCAATCTCTTGTGTCTCAGTTTATTTTCTAATCTGTTGAATAGTTGATATATCTGGCCAAATTTCGCTTAGCTATCTTCTTTAGACTGTAGAATGTGGACTTCTACTAACACTACTCACCGAGACCAAGAGGAAGTGGCAAGTTGATTAAAAATTCACTCTGTGGTAAAAACCAAAGGATAATAGGATTTCCATTGTCCTGGACATCTACATGCAACAGTTCCACGGGACTCAGTACCGGGCACTATGATGATCATGGCATACACAAATGAATTGTGCTCTATGTAGCGAATACAGCTGAGAAGGAAAACCAGAAATGCTGGTTATGGTCAGCTGTCTATAAATCCTTTCACAATTTTGGGAGCAGACTCCTCCATGTTACTTACATTGATATTATCTTTTCATTGAGCACATAAATTAACCTTCTGTAATTTGAACCATGAAGATACACATCTACTAACCTTTCCCCTCACCCTCACTGCAGGATACTCATGTCCAGTGTCTCAACAGGTGTAGATCCACCTGGTAGCCTTTAATTCAGGCTGTGTCATTAACTGAGCTGATAGCTACAAGTGATAAGATGCCTTCATCATCAATGTCTTCCTGCTTTACCATAGTTGCTCTTTAAGCACTGCCCAGGTAGGTTGCAGTTATGGGAACAAGCAAAGGGTAAAGCACTAAAATGTAATGCTGGCAATGAGTGGGGGTAAAAGTTACATACATACATCTTATCGTAAATCAGTACAAATTGAGGGATGAGGAGAAACACACAGGTGTGAGAAGGTGGATTAAGAGGAAGGAACAGCTACCTGGACTATACGTTGTCCCATCCTGTTACTTGTAAAAAACACATCACCTTCTCTCAATTCCTCTGTCTCCGCCACATATGCTCTCAGGATGAGGCTTTTCATTCTAGAATGAAGGAGATGTCTTCCTTCTTCTAAGAAAGGGGCTTCCTTTCCTGCACAATCAACGCTGCCCTCAACCGCATCTCTTCCATTTCACGCACATCTGCTCTCACCCTATCCTCCCGCCACGCTACCAGGGTTTCTCTTGTCCTCACCTACCACCCTACATGTCCAACAGGATCCCACTACCAAGCATATCTTTCCCTCCCCTCCACATTATGCTTTCCACAGCAATCGTTTCATACACGACTCCCTTATCCGTTTGTTCCTCCCCTCTGATCTCCCCTGGAACTTGTCCTTGCAAGTGGAACAAGTGTTACACCTACCCCTACATCTCCACTCTCACTACCATTCAGGGCCCCAAACAGTCCTTCCAGGTGAGACAACACTGCACCTGTGAGTCTACTGGAGTCATATACTGTGTCCAGTACTCCCAGTGTGGCCTTCTGTGTATCGAAGAGACCCAATGTAGATTGGGAGACTGCTTCGCCGAGCACCTACTCTCTCCCCACCAGAAGAACCGGTCTCCAAGTGGCCAACCATTTTAATTCCACTTCCCATTCCCATTCCAATATGTCAATCCATGGCCACCTCTACTGTTGCAACGAGGCCACACCCAGGTCGGAAGAACAACATGTTATATTCATCTGATGGCATGAACATTGATTTCTCGAACTTCCGGAAATGGATCTGCCCATCTCACTCCTTCACCGTTCCCCATCCCCTTTTCCCTCTCTCATCTTACCTCCTTGCCTGCCCATCGCCTCCCTCTGGTGCTTCTCCCCTTTTTTTTCTTTCTTCCATGGTGTTCTGTCCTCTCCTATTAGATTCCCCCTTCACCAGCCCTTCATCTCTTTCACCAATCGACTTCCCAGCTCTTTACTTCATTCCTCCCCCTCCAGGTTTCACCTATCTCCTTGTGTTTCTCCCTTCCCTTGGCCCGATATGGCAACTGTACTCGTTTCCATAGATGCTGCCTGGCCTGCTGAGTTCCTCCAGCATTTTGTGTGTGTTCTAGTGTAAACAAATTCAGATGCAACTTTAGAGATTGAGAATAATGTGTTGATGCATATAGTGTTAATAAATCTAAGCTCACAGCAACTTGTGTCCTGGCCACTCTCACAGACATACATTATAACTAAACATGTATACTTTTCAGCTAAATAATCAAAATAGTATGAAAGTGAAAAGAATGAAGAACCAAAATATTTGATATGTAATGCAACACACACAATTTTAGACCTCCGTTAGACGGGTTCGGCCATGGATGTTGGTCCTAGCTGTCAACAATCAGTTGATATGCAAGCCAGAACAGTGTGATATGGAGAGCAAGTTGTTGCCCATACAACAGGCACCCCCTTTCCACACAGCTGAATAATGCAAAGGCAGAGACCAATAGAGACCAATTTTGCACTAGCGGCATTGCAGGAGTTGCCAGTCAGCATTGAACTCAACATGAGACTCCAGCCTCTGGACTTCTTGGAATTTATTCCTGAAGACTTCCCCATAAGTGGGTATAGCTGCAAGGCAGCGCCTTTGCCCTTCTGTCCGTAGAAACAGTTTCACCGGGATTAGTAACAGCCACATATGAAGGCCAGGAGCTGGACTTGGTTGTCAGAAGCTATTTGAGATGCATACCATTGGGAGCATTTATAGGTAATGTGAGCTTGTCCCCACTATATCACTCTCCCCACACTGCGCTGACAACCTTAAGAAACCAACTCACAAAATGCTGGGAGATCTCAGCAGTTATTTTTATTCTTTTTTGATACTTGATATCTGTATCAATGTCAATAGATTTGTCTTTATGCAAATCCAAAACTGAATTGAAGCTGTACGGGTTTTCAAGCTGATTCCTTGGATATGTGTCATGCTTACGTCAGAGCACAAAATTTATGAAACTAGGTATTAATAGAATGATTTAATTTGTTGAAAATGAATTGTGGTAAGAAAAGCAAAATTTAAAAACAATTACAATTTCCAGTTTTGAGTAATTGGTCTGGATAGGAAAACTAAAATGAAATATTTTAAGATTATTGGAAAAAAAACATTTCATATGTATTGGCTGTTCCAATTTCACAAAATGCTCCAAAGGAACAAAATCTCCTCTTCATTAGTCTATTGTTTTCATCCTCTGCATATTCTGTGGAAGGTTAACTGCCTACACTCTGTAAATTGATCAGTGACAGGCATAGCATACTGATGAGTCAGTACTCACCTATTTTCAGGAAAATGAGGTGAAACAAGAGATAATATGACAAAAAAGGAATATTTAGAAATTAAAATGAGATGATTAGATTTGATGTAAATTCTGGAGAAGGAAATGCACATTCAAAGAGAGAACACTTGACTGGGTGAAAACAAAACCACACCTGTGAAATAAATTAAAAACACGAAAATAGTAAATATAATTCTGTACAAGCACCACAAAATATTACAATTGATGAATTGGACACACAATGGACACATTCCTAGAAATTGCTCCAACTTGGTAATTCCCTTTTTTTGGTCCAAAAGACTTTGCGGTCCCATTCTTTGTGCATTATTTTGATATATATTGAAAATTTCCAGTTACATATTTTGACACAATTATATTAATATTTCATTTTTAAAAAAGGAAAGGTACGTCACATCCGGAGTTTCTCTGGTTAGTGGACGATTTCCCTCCGGGAATCACGTACGAGGCAAGTTACAGCAGTGGTTTACCATTGCCTTCTGCGGGGTGAGTTTACAAAGAGATCACCAGCTTGTAACCCAGCACGGATGGAAAGCGTGCAGGGGAGTCGGCTGGATTCGAACTCGGGACCTTTCGTCCCAAAGTCCGACACTGATGCCACTACGCCACCAGCCGGGTCGTAATATTACATTAATAATTTAAACTTACTGAACTTAGCTGCATAAACCCACATTGGTTTGATGATTCTGGACTCAACACTGAGTTCAGTAATTTCAGATGATCAGGCACCAAATATGATTCTGCTGCTGAGACTTTGCACCATTTTGGACAAATGTTTTGTTGCATTGTTCCATTGCAATCTCCTTTCATGGCCAGCTTGTTATCTGTTTGATCAATAAACCTTTCCTTTCTTCCACTATATACAAGTTCAGCTCCTTTGTTTATTTCCTCCCCTCCTTTGTCCCTCCCTCATCTCCTCCCTTTTCTAAACCATCTTCTTGCTTTGTTTCTATACTTTGCTATAAACACTTATATTTCTTTAGCTCAATAAAAAGTCTTTGCCCTAAAATTAAAATATTCCTTTCTCCCCATACTAAAAACATAGGTACAGTCATTTGCAGAAATACTGTATAAAAATTAATTTTATTATGATATAATACAATTATATAATACATCTTTTCAAGCAGTCACTTGGGATAAGATCAACTTGCTTCCATTTCATTTCTATGGGATACGAGATGGCTGATGAGGCAAGTGTGAGATCTGCAGAGTTTCTCACAGAAGATACGTGACAAGTGGATTGGTGTGTGGTTTGGCAAGTAATGTGCTGCTTCCTTCACTTATGCTGGGCTGCTGGGTACTTCTGATGAATGAACTGGACAAATGCCAGTTTAAATGTTCCCTCTCCATTTTAAGCAGTCATTGGCCAAGGGCTTTGAGAACATCCTTGAATCCTCTATTGACCTGTGGTCTCCGTCTATAACAGAGTTTAAAATAGATTGTCTGTTTTGTCAGCCGTTTGTCAAGCACGTCAATGGTCTGACCTGTCTACTGGAACTGACCAGTGTAATTAGGTCCAATTCTGATTCCGATTTTAATCTATTTATCACGTGTACATTGAAAAGTACAGTGGAATGCATCATTTGTATTAACAACCAAAACAACCAAGATGTTCTGGGGGCAGCCAGCAAATGTCACCACACATTGTGCTGCCAACATAGCATAAGATCTATGTATGTATGTATGTATCTATGTATTTATTTATTTATTTATTATCGAAGTAAACAACTCTGAAATTCTTCTTCTCCAGATAGCCTTGAAACCAAGAAAGAAAGGCAGCATGATCATCAACCCCCAAATCCCTCCTCCCACATAAAAAACAAACAAAAATGGAAAAAGCTCATCAACCCCCAAATCCCTCCTCCCACATAAAAAACAAACAAAAATGGAAAAAGCTCATCAACTCCCAAATCCCTCCTCCCCACATAAAAAACAAACAAAAATGGAAAAAGCACATCAACCCCCAAATCCCTCCTCCCACATAAAAAATAAAGAAAATGGAAAAAGCACATCAATCCCCAAATCCCTCCTCCCACATAAAAAACAAACAAAAATGGAAAAAGCACATCAACCCCCAAATCCCTCCTCCCACATAAAAAACAAACAAAAATGGAAAAAGCTCATCAACCCCCAAATCCCTCCTCCCACATAAAAAACAAACAAAAATGGAAAAAGCTCATCAACCCCCAAATCCCTCCTCCCCACATAAAAAACAAACAAAAATGGAAAAAGCTCATCAACCCCCAAATCCCTCCTCCCACATAAAAAACAAACAAAAATGGAAAAAGCACATCAACCCCCAAATCCCTCCTCCCCACATAAAAAACAAACAAAAATGGAAAATGCTCATCAACCCCCAAATCCCTCCTCCCACATAAAAAACAAACAAAAATGGAAAAAGCACATCAACCCCCAAATCCCTCCTCCCACATAAAAAACAAACAAAAATGGAAAAAGCACATCAACCCCCAAATCCCTCCTCCCACATAAAAAACAAACAAAAATGGAAAAAGCTCATCAACCCCCAAATCCTTCCTCCCCACATAAAAAACAAACAATAATGGAAAAAGCTCATCAACCCCCAAATCCCTCCTCCCACATTAAAAACAAACAAAAATGGAAAAAGCACATCAACCCCCAAATCCCTCCTCCCCACATAAAAAACAAACAAAAATGGAAAAAGCTCATCAACCCCCAAATCCCTCCTCCCACATAAAAAACAAACAAAAATGGAAAAAGCACATCAACCCCCAAATCCCTCCTCCCACATAAAAAACAAACAAAAATGGAAAAAGCTCATCAACCCCCAAATCCCTCCTCCCCACATAAAAAACAAACAAAAATGGAAAAAGCTCATCAACCCCCAAATCCCTCCTCCCACATAAAAAACAAACAAAAATGGAAAAAGCTTATCAACCCCCAAATCCCTCCTCCCACATAAAAAACAAACAAAAATGGAAAAAGCTCATCAACCCCCAAATCCCTCCTCCCACATAAAAACCAAACAAAAATGGAAAAAGCTCATCAACCCCCAAATCCCTCCTCCCACATAAAAAACAAACAAAAATGGAAAAAGCTCATCAACCCCCAAATCCCTCCTCCCCACATAAAAAACAAACAAAAATGGAAAAAGCACATCAACCCCCAAATCCCTCCTCCCACATAAAAAACAAACAAAAATGGAAAAAGCTCATCAACCCCCAAATCCCTCCTACCACATAAAAAACAAACAAAAATGGAAAAGGCTCATCAACCCCCAAATCCCTCCTCCCACATAAAAAACAAACAAAAATGGAAAAGGCTCATCAACCCCCAAATCCCTCCTCCCACATAAAAAACAAACAAAAATGGAAAAAGCTCATCAACCCCCAAATCCCTCCTCCCACATAAAAAACAAACAAAAATGGAAAAAGCTCATCAACCCCCAAATCCCTCCTCCCCACATAAAAAACAAACAAAAATGGAAAAAGCACATCAACCCCCAAATCCCTCCTCCCACATAAAAAACAAACAAAAATGGAAAAAGCACATCAACCCCCAAATCCTTCCTCCCCACATAAAAAACAAACAAAAATGGAAAAAGCTCATCAACCCCCAAATCCCTCCTCCCCACATAAAAAACAAACAAAAATGGAAAAAGCTCATCAACCCCCAAATCCCTCCTCCCACATAAAAACAAACAAAAATGGAAAAAGCACATCAACCCCCAAATCCCTCCTCCCACATTAAAAACAAACAAAAATGGAAAAAGCACATCAACCCCCAAATCCCTCCTCCCCACATAAAAAACAAACAATAATGGAAAAAGCACATCAACCCCCAAATCTCTCCTCCCACATAAAAAACAAACAAAAATGGAAAAAGCACATCAACCCCCAAATCCCTCCTCCCACATTAAAAACAAACAAAAATGGAAAAAGCACATCAACCCCCAAATCCCTCCTCCCCACATAAAAAACAAACAAAAATGGAAAAAGCACATCAACCCCCAAATCCCTCTTCCCCACATAAAAAACAAACAAAAATGGAAAAAGCACATCAACCCCCAAATCCCTCCTCCCCACATAAAAAACAAACAAAAATGGAAAAAGCACATCAATCCCCAAATCCCTCCTCCCCACATAAAAAACAAACAAAAATGGAAAAAGCACATCAACCCCCAAATCCCTCCTCCCCACATAAAAAAGAAACAAAAATGGAAAAAGCACATCAACCCCCAAATCCCTCCTCCCACATAAAAAACAAACAAAAATGGAAAAAGCACATCAACCCCCAAATCCCTCCTCCCCACATAAAAAACAAAAAATGGAAAAAGCACATCAACCCCCAAATCCCTCCTCCCACATAAAAAACAAACAAAAATGGAAAAAGCACATCAACCCCCAAATCCCTCCTCCCACATAAAAAACAAACGAAAATGGAAAAAGCACATCAACCCCCAAATCCCTCCTCCCCACATAAAAAACAAACAAAAATGGAAAAAGCACATCAACCCCCAAATCCCTCCTCCCACATAAAAAATAAAGAAAATGGAAAAAGCACATCAATCCCCAAATCCCTCCTCCCACATAAAAAACAAACAAAAATGGAAAAAGCACATCAACCCCCAAATCCCTCCTCCCACATAAAAAACAAACAAAAATGGAAAAAGCTCATCAACCCCCAAATCCCTCCTCCCACATAAAAAACAAACAAAAATGGAAAAAGCTCATCAACCCCCAATCCCTACTCCCCACATAAAAAACAAACAAAAATGGAAAAAGCTCATCAACCCCCAAATCCCTCCTCCCACATAAAAAACAAACAAAAATGGAAAAAGCACATCAACCCCCAAATCCCTCCTCCCCACATAAAAAACAAACAAAAATGGAAAATGCTCATCAACCCCCAAATCCCTCCTCCCACATAAAAAACAAACAAAAATGGAAAAAGCACATCAACCCCCAAATCCCTCCTCCCACATAAAAAACAAACAAAAATGGAAAAAGCACATCAACCCCCAAATCCCTCCTCCCACATAAAAAACAAACAAAAATGGAAAAAGCTCATCAACCCCCAAATCCTTCCTCCCCACATAAAAAACAAACAATAATGGAAAAAGCTCATCAACCCCCAAATCCCTCCTCCCACATTAAAAACAAACAAAAATGGAAAAAGCACATCAACCCCCAAATCCCACCTCCCCACATAAAAAACAAACAAAAATGGAAAAAGCTCATCAACCCCCAAATCCCTCCTCCCACATAAAAAACAAACAAAAATGGAAAAAGCACATCAACCCCCAAATCCCTCCTCCCACATAAAAAACAAACAAAAATGGAAAAAGCTCATCAACCCCCAAATCCCTCCTCCCCACATAAAAAACAAACAAAAATGGAAAAGGCTCATCAACCCCCAAATCCCTCCTCCCCACATAAAAAACAAACAAAAATGGAAAAAGCACATCAACCCCCAAATCCCTCCTCGCACATAAAAAACAAACAAAAATGGAAAAAGCTCATCAACCCCCAAATCCCTCCTCCCCACATAAAAAACAAACAAAAATGGAAAAAGCACATCAACCCCCAAATCCCTCCTCCCACATAAAAAACAAACAAAAATGGAAAAAGCACATCAACCCCCAAATCCCTCCTACCACATAAAAAACAAACAAAAATGGAAAAAGCACATCAACCCCCAAATCCCTCCTCCCACATAAAAAACAAACAAAAATGGAAAAAGCACATCAACCCCCAAATCCCTCCTCCCACATAAAAAATAAAGAAAATGGAAAAAGCACATCAATCCCCAAATCCCTCCTCCCACATAAAAAACAAACAAAAATGGAAAAAGCACATCAACCCCCAAATCCCTCCTCCCACATAAAAAACAAACAAAAATGGAAAAAGCTCATCAACCCCCAAATCCCTCCTCCCACATAAAAAACAAACAAAAATGGAAAAAGCTCATCAACCCCCAAATCCCTCCTCCCCACATAAAAAACAAACAAAAATGGAAAAAGCTCATCAACCCCCAAATCCCTCCTCCCACATAAAAAACAAACAAAAATGGAAAAAGCACATCAACCCCCAAATCCCTCCTCCCCACATAAAAAACAAACAAAAATGGAAAATGCTCATCAACCCCCAAATCCCTCCTCCCACATAAAAAACAAACAAAAATGGAAAAAGCACATCAACCCCCAAATCCCTCCTCCCACATAAAAAACAAACAAAAATGGAAAAAGCACATCAACCCCCAAATCCCTCCTCCCACATAAAAAACAAACAAAAATGGAAAAAGCTCATCAACCCCCAAATCCTTCCTCCCCACATAAAAAACAAACAATAATGGAAAAAGCTCATCAACCCCCAAATCCCTCCTCCCACATTAAAAACAAACAAAAATGGAAAAAGCACATCAACCCCCAAATCCCTCCTCCCCACATAAAAAACAAACAAAAATGGAAAAAGCTCATCAACCCCCAAATCCCTCCTCCCACATAAAAAACAAACAAAAATGGAAAAAGCACATCAACCCCCAAATCCCTCCTCCCACATAAAAAACAAACAAAAATGGAAAAAGCTCATCAACCCCCAAATCCCTCCTCCCCACATAAAAAACAAACAAAAATGGAAAAAGCTCATCAACCCCCAAATCCCTCCTCCCCACATAAAAAACAAACAAAAATGGAAAAAGCACATCAACCCCCAAATCCCTCCTCCCACATAAAAAACAAACAAAAATGGAAAAAGCTCATCAACCCCCAAATCCCTCCTCCCCACATAAAAAACAAACAAAAATGGAAAAAGCACATCAACCCCCAAATCCCTCCTCCCACATAAAAAACAAACAAAAATGGAAAAAGCACATCAACCCCCAAATCCCTCCTACCACATAAAAAACAAACAAAAATGGAAAAAGCACATCAACCCCCAAATCCCTCCTCCCACATAAATACAAACAAAAATGGAAAAAGCACATCAACCCCCAAATCCCTCCTACCACATAAAAAACAAACAAAAATGGAAAAAGCTCATCAACCCCCAAATCCCTCCTCCCACATAAAAAAATAAAGAAAATGGAACAGGCATATTGACCCCCAAATCCCTCCTACCACCCAAAAAAGAACAAAAACAGAACAGGCACATCAACCCCCAAATCCCTCCTTCCGTACAAAAAACAAGAAAAACGTAACAGGCACATCGACTCCAAAATCCCCCTCCCCGCAAATTACCAAGAAAGATCAGGCAAAAAACTCAGAATATGAAAACACTATAGGACTGGAAAAAAAAGTCTATAGTCCAAGTCCACATCCAAACTGCAGAAAACCTGAGTAACTCTCTCTGGGCACAGTGACAGTCTCTCCTCTCTGCATAGGAGAGCAATCAAAGGGCAGGCAGCCAGCACCTGCCCTCAGCACTCGGCTAATGCTTCAATCTCCCTCATTGCTTTAATTGGCGAAATGGGCTTGTGCCCTATCTCACAGCCTGCTCCCTGCGAGGCTTGCACACATTGACTCTGTCTCCCAGAATCCTCTTGGAGATTACAGAATGCAGGAACATCCAAACAATCTCCAAACTTCTGCATTTGCCTCAATGTTTCAATCTCCCTCGTTACTTTAATTGGCAAACAATGGAAGCTTTAATTGGTGAAATGGAGTTGAACATCAGCTCGCCCACTGTCCCACAGCCTTCTTGGCATGAGATTCGCTCACGCTGCCTCTGCCTCTCGAAATCCTTTTGGAGACTGTAGAGCACTGGAATACCCAAGCGATCACCAAACAATAAATCACAGGCTCAAACAGTTCCAAAATCACATTCAAGATGAAAAACAAATATGAAAGACATAAAAGAAGTGAAATATATGGTTTCATGATCTAGCCAGAATATATTGACTGAAGGAGTGTTGTACTTGCCAGCATGCCCACCATGTGTCCTCAGTGCTGGGAATGTTAACCTAGCAGAGAACCATAAGATCATAAGAGTTAGGAACAGAATTAGGTTATTTGGTCCATCAGTTCTGCTCCACGATTTCATCATGGCTGATTCATTATCCCTCTCAATATCATTCTCCCTTCTTCTCCCTGTAAATTTTGATGCACCTACTATTCAACAACTTATCAACCTCCACTTCAAATATGCCCAGTGACTTAGCCTCCACAGAGATCTGTGGCAATGAATTCCACAGACTCAATACCCTCTAGCTAAAGAAATTCCTCCTCATCCCTGTCCTAAAGGGATGGCCTTGTATTCTGAGGCTTTGTCCTCTGGTCCTAGACTCTCTCACTGCTGTAAATATACTCTCCACATTCACTCTGTCTCGGCCTTTCAATATTGGGTAAAGTTCAATGAGATCCCCCCTTATTCTTTTAAACTCCAGTGAGTACAGGCCTAGACCTATCGCATGGTCTTCCTACATTAACCTTTTCATTCAGAGGATAATTCTCCTAAACCTCCTCTAGACACCCTCCGATGCAAACAGATCCTTTCTTAGATACAGGGTCCAAAACACTGATTTTGTAATCAGAACATTGAATACATCAGAACACTAATTTTGGTTTGCTTTTCCCGCAAGAGGTTTGTAGGGTTTTTGAAGACAGCATTGATGATTTCTCCCAAGTGCGTCAAGGTGCCTGCTGCAGGTGGTTCTGGACTCAGAAGCAGATCATGCAGAGGATCTCTGCTGCACCATTGACCATCAGCTTTGGGCCAAATTTGAGGTCATGATTTGTAAGCGATCTTTTCCACTTGTGATCAGTGGGTTTGCTGGTGTTCTGAAGCTGTTGGTGAATTTAATCTCTGATGTCTACCATGCTTGAGAGGCAGTTTCCTAGAGTCAGGCTTTCCAGGGTCTTGTGCACTTTTATTATCAATGGCATTGCTCAGCAGCATTAAGTGGGTGGAGGGCATCTGGTTTGCAAAAGTTAAAGCTGGATTTCTCATAAGCTTCAGCAAATACATTCATGATGACTTGGGACTGAGATTCTAAAATTACACATTGTTTTCACTGGAGAAAAGATTGCTGGGAAAAGGTATAATAAAGAATTTAGACTGTTGAAATCATTGGACAATTTTACCCAATTATTAACCTTCACTGCAATCTTAAGATTCAAGGTCAGTTTCACACATACTGCTTAATAACACAAGCAGGAGTGCCCTTGAATCTGAAGATGACATAGATATGAACTGGAATAAATCTCCATTTCTCCCACATATTAATTCTATTTTCAATATGAAGCTCATACTCACATGAATATGGAAAAATAAAGTGTGATTAGAAAGCAGCCTCATGGCATAGCATTAATTCTGCTGCCACGGAGCTCCAGTGACCTGGCAACACACACAGATTCCTGGAGGAGCTCAGCGGGCCAGGCAGCATCTAGGTAAAGAGTACAGTCGATGTTTCAAGCAGAAACCCTTTGCCAGTCCTGCCCGAAAAGTAGACTGTACTCTTTTCCTAGATGCTGCCTGGGCTGCTGAGTTCCTCCAGCATTTTGTGTGTGTTGCTCAGATTTTCAGCATCTGCAGGTTTTCTTCTGTTTTTCATTGGGTTTGATCCTGATCGGTACTACTTGAGTGGAGATTCTATGCTATTTCTGTAATCATACATGGTTTCTCTGATTGCTCCAGTCACTTCCTATCTGCTAAAGATGTGCTAGTAGATTGAGTGCCCTTTGCAAACTAACCCTACAGACGGTGTATTAGGAGAATCAGGGTAGTTTTTGGGCATGCAACAGAGAGTTAGTTCTAAGGAAGTAACTTGGCAGTTATGGCACTGATGGATTGCTCTGATAGCCAGTACTGGCTTGATTGGGTGAATGGCCTTCAAAAGCATCATGAAATATGGCATTGAATGATTTTAGGATTTTGACGTAAACTGATATGATAGAACAGAAAAATTCCACAGATGAGTGGTTTAGGACAAAGAGACAAAAAGCATTATAATTGGAATCAGAGCAACACACACAAAATGTTGGAGGAATTCAGCAAGTCAGGCAGAATTTAGAGACTTACAAAATCTTCAATAGGACCCTAACACCAAACATTTCCTTCCACCCCCCCCCGCCACAATTCTCTGCTTTCCACAGGATTGCTCCCTCCATGATTCCCTTGTCTATTTGGCCTTCCATTAATCTCCCTCCTGGCTTATCCCTGCAAACGGAAGAAGTTCTACACCAGCTCATTCACCTCGTCCCTCTCGTCCCTCACCTCCCTTCAGATCTCCAAACAATCCTTCTAGGTGAGGCAACATTTCACCTGCAAATCTGTTGAGATCATCTGCTGTATCCAGCGCTCCTGATGCGGCCTTCTCTACATTGGTGAGACCCAAAGAATGTCCGTCCTTACCCCATTCCCATTCCGATATGTCGGTCCAAGGCCTCCTCTGATGCCATGATGAGGGCCCTCTCAGATTGAAGGAGCAACACCTTGTATTCTGTCTGGATAGCCTCCAACCTGAAGGCATGAACATCTATCTTTTCATCTTCTGGTAATTTTCACCCCCCACCTTCCCATTCTTCAATTCCTCAATCTGTAGATGCTGGAAATCCAAATCAACACCATCATACATTACCTCCAAGTACCTTCTTACTTCAGTCCCCCTTCCCCACCCACCTGGCTTCACCCATCACTCCTTCCCCTCCACCCACCTTCTTATTCTGGCTTCTTCCCCCTTCCTTTCCAGTCCTGATGAAGGGTCTCAGCCTGACACATTGACGGTTTAATCACTTCCATAGATGCTGCTTGGCCTGCTGAATTCCTCCAGCACTTTGTGTGTGTTGCTCTGGATTTCCAGCAATTGCAGAATTTCTTGTGTTTATAATTAGAACCAGTCCATTCAGAGGAGGTGTAACCTTTCCACACACAGTGAAGTAGAAGAATGAACTCACCTCCAAAAACTCAATTAACAACATTTAAATGTGAGATGAATACAATTTTGTTGGTCAAGCATATGCAAAGATATAGAGCCAAGTGTTTCCCAGAAATACCGCTAAATAAATTTTAGGATTCTTTTGGAGATTAGGAGTTGTTGATTGTTGCACTATTCATGGCATTTTGATTTTGAAGGTTGAAGCGTCCAGAGCTAGTCAAAGTCAATTTCAGTATGCCTGAAGGGGACACTTTCTATGCTAATGTGAGGCCTCTGATCATGTTTATCAAGTTAGATGTGTTTAATGGAAATGTGCATTAGATAATTAAATAACCTTTGCAGACCCTCTAAATGGCTTGCAATTCCACCATTTGAACTTACAATTTTCAAATTTATAGTCCACCTGGTTTGTCTCCTACAGGTGGAAATTATAACCTGGAACTTAAGTATAAATGTCATATCAATAAGACATATTCAGTATAAACCCTAAAATTACATCTGTAGACTGTTATAACAATTTAAAACATTCAGCTTGTCATTCTACTCTTTCAGGTATTATGAATCCTTCAGATTAATACAGTCTTTCAGAAATAATCAAAAGCATGTTGTGTTATTTGACTTAAGACAGTTAAATTGCTGCTTTGGAAATGATTTGTAAGAAAAAAAAAATCAGCATTCTACAAATGTTGTGATGCCAAACCTTCAGTCTAGCCAGTGCATTCTTTAGGCAAACTTCTCATGTTTATTCTCTCCCTCTGTACATGATATTGCAATGTGATCTTATTTTAAGTTTGTCATAGACCTTTGTAAAAATATAGCTGTAATGAAATCCTCTGAAGTCAAGATTATTCCAGAAGAACTTTGAATACAGATTAACCTATGTAAATGAAGTATAAATTTAACATTATTTTCTCCTTGTGATTGATCTTAAGATGATAATAATATTGCACACCAATGTCATTGTTCGAGAAGTTCCAGGAATATCATCTGGTGGCAGTGAAGGTACAGTAATTTATTACAATCAGGGTGTGTATGACTTGAAGAGGAACCTACTGCTGCTAGTGTTCCCATACTCCTGCTGCCCTTGTATTTCTTAGTCGTGGAACTTGCAGGTTCAGGACATGTTGTCAGAGTAGCTAATGCAATAACAGATGTAGCAATTGGTGATGGCGAGATAAATGTTTTGCATGATGGATGTGGCCCTGAATGATGGTGCCACTCGTGGATATTGTTGGAGCTGCACTAAATGATGCCAGTGGAGAGTATTCATCATGTTTCCGACCTGTGCCTTTTAGAAGATGGCAGGTGACTCATCCTCCACAGATACCAAAGCTGGCCTGCTCTCAATTTCCTAATATTTATATTGCAGGTCCTCGTGAGATTCTGATCAAAGTTAACCTTAAGAATAATGATTCATGATTCAAGATTGATTAATGGCATTTCCTGTATATAAGTGTAAAGGAGAATGAAATAGTTGTTATTCTGTATCCTTTGCAGCACAAAAACCACCACAGATAAAGACACAATGATAATAATAAAAATGTCATAAATATAAATACGTAAGATAGCTTATATACATAGATTGATTGGATGTCCATAAAGTGACATTAGACAAAGAAGAGTCTATACATAAAGTGACTGACTGGAAATAAAGTAGTTGGGGGTGAGATAGTGGATTAGTGGGTGGAGGTGTTGATCAGCCCTTTGCTTGGAGAAAGTAACAATTTTTGAGTCTGTTGGTCCTGGCATGGATGTTATGTAGCCTCCTAGCCTCCTCCCTGATTGGAGTGGGACAAACAGTTCATCAGCAGAGTGGGTGGGATACTTCATGATGTTAATGACCCTTTTCCAGCATCTTTCTGCATATATGTCCTTCATGGTGGGTAGGGTGGTGCTGGTGATGTGTGGAGCAGTTTTGACTACCCGTCGTAGAACCTTCCTTTCGGCCGCAATGTGGCTTGCTAAGATGCTCTCCACTGCACATCAATGGAATGAAGTGAGTATGGATGTTCATAGTCCAGCTCACTTCAATGTCCTCAGAAAGTAGAGGCATTGGTGAACTTTTCTGACTATGTAGGTTGGGTTCTGGGACCATGATGGTTGGAGACTGGTCAACGATAATGCTATTGAATATCAATGGTAGATAGTGAGACCCTCTTTTGTTTCCACTTTCTATTCTCTATCACTTTAGTGAATGCTACCCAGCTCTTGTTACATGCCAACGTGGACCATTGCATTTGATAAGAACTCTTGAATGGAACTGAACATCGCACAACCATCAGCAGACTTCATCCCTTGTGATGAAAAAGATGTCATTGATGAGTATGGTCGATCCTAGAACTCTGCCCTAAGGAACTGCTGAAACATTGTATCTCAGATGAACAGACTTCATGGAAAGTATGACTTCAATCATTGGAGGGTTCCTTTTGATGCCTATTGTTTTCATTTTCTTCATGAATCCTTGATGACATGTTCACTCACACAGAGCTACATTCTTTCTGGAATTTAGCTCTTCTACTCCAAGGCTGAGATGATACTTGGAGCAGGGAGGACCTGGTAAATACTAAACAGGGCATCAATGAGAAGAGTATGACTGAGTCAGTGCCACTTGATAGCACTTACAGATAAATTATTATAGCATTTTGGTTGAGGATCGAGAGTATAATGTGACACAGTGGTGAGGCTGGTAAACCTGTTTCAATCCTGAATTTGGCTGCTGCCGACTTAGAGTTGACATTTTTCCATGTGACTATGTGGATTTCCTCTGGGCGTTCCAGTTCTCCCTGTATATCCCAAAGATGTGTAGGTTGGTAGGTTAATTGGCCACTGTAAATCACCACTGGTTTGTAAGTGAGTGATAGAATCTGGGGAAGTTCAAAGGAACATAAAGAGATTTTTTTTTTTAAAAAAGAGGGGTTAATATAGTATGAAGGTTCAGTGGACTGAGGGGTCTGTGTCTGTGTTGTTTCTTTCTAATTTAACATAATCATGAAATGTAATTTTGATTAATGATACTTGCTTGATGAATTAAGCTACCAAGCACATGCTTGGAATTGCTATAATTTTAAGTTTTTTTTTGATTCATTTAAGATGAGATATATATATGAATAATCTGAAGTACAGGAGTGCATAAACTGAAGAAATCATGTGCGTAATTGCTAATCTGCTCTTGCCTGCTTAGTACTCTGCTGATATTACATTTTACCTCCCTGAGCTCACGCATTTCATGGTAGAAGACACTAAAAGGGTTGTGGTCAGATTAGCAGAGAATTGGCTTAAAGCCAGGTCCATCACCAAATAACTTCCTGGACTGAGACCGTTACTAATTGAGATTCCTGGAGCAAGTCCATCACCAAGTGAACTCTTGCAGCAAGAGAAGTCAGCACAGGCATCTGTGAGTCTATTAAATGTTACTGAAAAGAAAACATATTTACAAGTCTGTTCCCTTAGATATTAAAATTTCCATGTGTATTTGGATCAATGAAATATCATAGCCTCCTGCTTTCATGATTTTTGGGCAAGATATAGCCATTCATGGAGTTAAGCAAGCTATTCTCCTAGCTGGATCTCAGCAAGTAACAGCATGTAGCACATCTGTACACCAGTAAGGATGCATTTGCTGAAATCCATCACCTGTTTTCTCTGTGCATTTGTCTATTCCAGGGCTTCTTCACAGTGCTCTAATAGTTCTTAGTGATAATTATATCTGTGATGTCTTTGAGCAACTGAAAATTGACTTCTGCCAAAATCCAAGCAGATTGTTTGATATGATACATAGAGTCATAAATTTATAGAACAATACAGCACAGAAACAGGCCTTTCAGCCCAACTAGACTGGGCTAGGCAGATAAATAGTTTGGTACAATCGACCTGCTTCCAGACCATAGCCTCCATGCTCCTCCCATACATGTACCTATCCAAATTTCTCTTAAATGTTGAAATCGAACTCACGTCCATCACTTCCACTGGCAGCTCGTTCCACACTCACATTACTCTCTGAGTGAAGAAATTCTCCCTCATGTTCCCCTTAAACATTTCATCTTTCAATCTTAACCGATGACCTCTAGTTCTAGTCATACCCAACATCAGTGGAAAAAGCCTGCTTGTGTTTAACCTATCTATGCCCCTCATAATTTTGTATATCTCCATCAAATCTCCTCGCAATCTTCTACATTCCAAGGAATAAAGTCCTAACCTATTCAATCTTTCCCGATAACTTGGCTCCTCAAGTTGTAGCAGCATTCTCTGCATTCTTTCAACCTTATCAACATCTTTCCTGTAGGTAGGTGACTGAAACTACACACAATACTCCAGATTAGGCCTCACCAACATCTTATACAACATCAACATCCACATCCCAACTCCTGTACAGTATTCAATATTTTGATTTATGAAGGCCAATGTGCCTAAAGCCTTCTTTACATCCCTATCTACCTGTGACATCACTACCAAGCAAGTATGGGCTTGTATTCCTCGATCCCTCTTGTCACGTATCAAAAGATTTCCATGAACACGAGAAAGTCTGTAGTTGCTAGAAATCCAAAGCAGCACACAAAATGTTGGAGGAACTCAGCAGGTCAGTCAGCATGCATGGAAATGAATAAACGGTTGATGTTTCAGGCTGAGACCCATCTTCATGATTTTCAAGCTCAAAGTCACAATGTTTAAACTTTTTAGCTTCAGTTATTCCAAATTATGCAAAATAAGCCCCCTTTCCCCAGACACTGCCACCTCTTTCTCTGTAAGCCTCATCAGTTGAGCAGTGGTAAAGTATAAGACCCACCTGAGGTTCCAACCACCTACAAATGGATTGCCTAACAACAAGGATTTGGAATGGGAGCAAGTGGGTTGATGTGATCCAGTGGCCTGAATTGTGACAGAAAATTGTCAAAAGGAGTAAGTTTGAAATTTCCATTATAACGATTGAGGTATCTATGTAAGTATCGACAAAGAACTCTAAATGTCCTTCCCCTCCATCCTCCATCTGCTTCTAGCAACTTTGGCAATTCCTTCTATTCATCATATTAGAGTGTACTCCACTGAGAATGCCTTTGAAGTTGAGATGCAATGCACCAGGGCTGTATTTCCTGAGGGTGTTATATATATTGGCAATATCACCCTTATCAATGTGAAGGCCAGTGCATCGCATACCACTAATGTGCACTTTGGCATTGAAAACTATTTTGGATCTGGCCAGTACAAATGAGTGCTATGGAACTGAATTACTTAATTTCTATTTTACTACCTGCATGCCTTTGCTAACTTTACACAGACAATTGAAAGCAAATAGGTTAACATCCTCACTGAAGTAATATTAGGTTATTAAAATAATTATCTTGGATTGTCTCCTTAACTCTGCTGTTTCCTGGCTGTATGCATTAATGAGAATACCACAGTTGGCCAGTACTACCTGAATGTAAACAGTCCTGAAATGAAAATAAAAACTGAGAGTGGACAAACTTCTATAGATGTGTAGTGGAAAGTATATTGACTAGCTGCATCACAACCCTTGAACAGAAGATCCTACAAAAGACAATGGATATGGCCTAGTCCATCATAGATAAAGCCTTCCACACCATTGAGTACATCTAGATGGAGCGTTGTTGCTGAAAAGTAGCACCCATCATCAGGGACCCCAGCGCCCAGGTCATGCTCTCTTCTTGCTGCTGCCATCAGGAAGGAGGTGCAGGAGCCTCAGGACTCAAGTTCAGGAACAGTTATTACCCCTCAACCATCAGGCTTTTGAACCAAAGGGGATAACTTCACTTGCCTCATCACTGAAGTGCTTCCACAGCCAATAGACTCGTTTTCAAGGACTCTTCATCTCATGTTCTTGATATTTATTGCTTGCTTGTTTATTTATTTAATATTATTTTTGTATTTACACAGTTTGTTGTCTTATGCACACTGGCTGAATGCCCAGATGGTGCCGTCTTTCATTCATTCTATTATGGTTTTTAGTCAATGAAGTATTTATTGAGAGTAGGTCCACCAGAAAATGAATTTCTTATGGTATATGGTGACATATGTGTACTTCGATAACAAATTTACTTTAAACTTTGCTGGGAACACTCAGCTGATCAGGCAGCATCTATGGAAAAATGAAGTTAATAGTTCAGGCCAAAGACTGAAGACTTGGAGAATACCCAAAATGAGAAAGGATCTTCAGCAGCTTTTGTTTTCACTTGAATTGCCAGCATTGTATTTCTTTTGGTTAGATGCCTTTGTGGATAGCAACAGCATTACTGGCAGCCAGGGGTAGTAAGGCAGTAACTAACATACAATTAATCATGATTCCTTTTAGCAACTCTTGCAGGTACCATCGTTTCTTCTCCTGCCATACTAAGTTGTGGGAAGTTAAAACAGGCAATTAGCTGAAATATAGAGTTTCAAAATGGCACCTGTGTCTTCACATCAGGATAAGACACTAATAAGCTGCTTCATCTCACCACTCTATGATGGTAATGGTATTGAGCTCGTGCACCCACTCTTATATGATGGCTCAGACTTTGAGCCCTATTTGTCTTTCTGGCATGTGTCATTCAGTCAATTTTAGCAAGATTTGCATACACAAGATTCTTCTTCTTATTATTAAATTGATGAATAGTTTTATATTTATAGTTTATTGCTATTCTATATTTACATAAACTAAAATCACAAACATATTAGTCATGATTCGTGTGAGGTAGCAAGTACAAAATAACATAAATTTAATTTATTTACCTTTCTACTAATGGTGCCTGGGCTGATAAATGCTATCATCCTAACTTGTTTTTGTGTCAGATTGTTGGGTTTTATCAATTATAGGTTGGCTTTTGTTCTCATATAATTGACAATGACAGATCATATGATTTTTCCCCTTAATTCATATCTCCAGCACATTCAGAAATATCATAATGCTAAAATTTGTAGTCCCTGTAAAAATTATTTAAGAGTGTTCTGTTTGGAAGCAGAAGGTCATCTTGTTCCATAAAGATAATACCATGCTCTCAAGGTTGAATATCACTGTCCAGATAATACAATCACATTTCAGCTAATACAAACCTCAGCATCTCTTAATGCCATTACTGTTCTTCACAATATGCTTGTTTGCATCGTTCATGCCTTTATTTTGAATGATTAGTGCATTTCCCAGAAAGGTCACGTAAACAAATCCATGCTGGATATGAGCACTAAAACCTATATGTACTTTTCAGGTATGATTCAAAAAATAACAGACTCTTGTTGTCTCATTCTCTGAGAAACCTTTTAATTAACTGTCTTTGAAAAAGGAATTTCAGACAGTACAACATTTTTCATAGAGGGCTGTGGCAAGGATGAAATAACCAGCTGAAGTTTACTGATACTAGAGAGGACAATTTAACACTGACATTTGTTTGGATAGAATGTTTTTAATATCAGGCGGTATTTATTGCTTCCATATAGCCTGTAAAATTTTTTTTCTAGTGTATAGAACCATAGACTTTGCTTTTTATTCCCATGGCTGAAGTTCTCCCAATGCTGTGACCTTCTTTTACAGTGCCTCTTCTAAATTAAATCTGGATATAGGGGACCTGAAGTCAATTTTCTGAAGAGTGAGGCCCTGCTATTGAGACTCAGGTACTGTTAAAATGGAATCAGCAAGTGCACGTTGGTGGCAGCTTGAAGTAATTGATGATTAGGCAACAGCAGTGAGAAGGTAAAGGAGAAATGTTGAGAGGTGGCATTGGATGTTATCATGTTTGTTCTTAATAAAGACAAACTTGGCATGGGTTTACACTAAGATAATTTTATTACCGAGTTACAGTTCAACGCTGAATGCGCGCAACCAGTTCACCATTGGAGCTTCCGGTTCCAGGTGAACCACCTGTATTGCCCACTTGGAACTGAATTTCTTTAATTATGCACACACATAATTAGAAAGATTATGGGATGGATAGAAGGTGAAAGGAGGAAAGGTGATTAATGTACCAGCTCAAATTTCTTGCATTCAGTGCTGGGAGCAACATTCATTCTCATCCTGGACTTGCATCCAGGGGAATATTTCCTTATGTCTTTCCTTACTGGTTGTAGATACTACTTGAGGCTGCCTCTAAACTGTCTCTGATTTTAAAGACTGCAGTGACTGTAGGGAACGCACAAAAATTGGGCCCCATGGTCCTCTTTCGCTTAGCTCTCCCTCCCCTAAACCCTCTTTCTCCCAAAAATACATAGGTAAATACTTGTTTCATACATTTTGTTTTTATCAAATGTGGAAATTTCTCCATTTCAGCTTATTTGGGATGCTGCAACTTTCAACAATGTTATAAATATGTCACCCACTTTTAGAAGCTCATGGGTTAGAAATACTCTTCCAAATGAACTTAGGCATTAAAATTGTGCTATAGGAGAGCTCCATGCCTGTCTGCTGTAAAATCAAAGGTAGGTAAGTACATTGTGTTCACTAAAATTATGAATTCTGGACTTCTACTGATGATGCACATAAAAAACATTAATTGTTAACTTGCAGGTAAAAGGTGAAATCTGCAGAGTTGGAGGAATCCTTCATACATTGCTTTAAGACTTCCATGTGTAATTGTGCATCTTTTGCAAAGATTCTGCTGTAAAGTACAATCTCCATGATGATAACTTCCACAGTGCACTTCCAATGATGGGTGTTGTTATACAACCAGACATGGAGTCCTAGGACTACCTAGTTTAAGCATTTGTTCAAGTTCAAGTTTAATCATCCATTGAGGAATGTAGCTGAATGAAACAGTTCATCTGGGGCAAAGTTGCAAAGCATACTCAACATTGCACAGCACAAGGCACATATAGCACAAATAAGATAGCAAGTAAACATACAGACACATAAATAAATTTATATATTTCCAAGTCCCTGAGAGATATGTCTTGTAACTTGATGGTACATGGGTACCATCAGCAAGAAAAAGCAGTTCTCAGCAGTCTGCAGATGAGCGTACGCACACACAATCCAGTTTGTCATTCCATCGATCAGACACTGGAGGACAGCACCAACAGGAGAAGCCAACCCACAACCAATACCACACTATGTCTCTGGTGTCTCCTATCCTGGACTGCAGCAACAGGCAAGCCTGCAGCCTGAGACCTAGTCCTTGCTACAACTGAGGTCATGCAACTCCCCCACTCTCTTGCGCCAATAAACAAGGGATTGCACTCACCCTGGGAGTATATATCTTTAATTAAATGCATTGCTGCTTTGGGCAACTCACTGAATATCAATCGAGACAGGTTATATAAAAACAACCAAACATTTGTTAAACTCAGATAAACGATAGGGAAAAGAACAAACGAAAACTTTAACCGGAGGTTAACTGATATGCAGCTGTTCAACAAATCGTCACTCGGCACTGGTTCTTAAAGCGTTAAATGTGAAAACAATTCTTAAAGCGATACAGGCAGATATAGTTCTTAAAATGGTAAATTTGAATGTCCGACAGATTTATATGTTCAATTGGGAGAGACTTCTCTGGAGAAGGATTTCTTCATAGACGTGACTTTCCTGTTGGTTCTATCCACAGGATTCACGATGCAGTAAATAAGCAGTTTAAAATAACTGACCTTAAATTCTCTTAGAGAGCAAACCTTTGCATGAACTCTTTGCTCTTTTGGCAAGAGTTATCTTGATGCAGGTCACTACCCCTTCAACAAAGACTCAATAAGGTTGATCCTTTGTCAAACTTCCAAATGATGCTGACTCCTCTCAATCCTTCGAGTCCTGTACTTCGATAAAGTCTTCACTCTCCCTTCTACTGCTGGAATGGGGTAAATCAGCAGATCTAACCAAAAATTTCCAGTCCAGTAATATTGTATCTTGCAACAGAACGCAACACTCCATTTAAAAAATGACTGCGTCATAAAAACAAATACGCAACAGAAACGGAGACCTGGAAATCTACAAACTAAAAACTAACTGCATCATCTGGGATCTTCCCTTTATATACACATGGTGCACATGTCATCACGTGACCTCACATCAGCAGGAAAAATCACATCAGGTGATCTCCAAAAGACCATTACATCATTCTCACAAAAAACAGATCTCCTTGAGGCATGTAACAAGTCATGGACTACATAAGGGAAAAAATTAAGTAATGTTGGTGTAGGTTTCACTCGCCCTTTCAGTATTAGAGGCCTGGATATCTTGATCAGCATTTACATAGTGTGGAATTCCATAACAAAGTTGTCAATTATGTATTCTGTGCCAAATGACATTACTGAGTGTATCTAAGTGTCTCCATATGTGGTAATCCCACATTAACACAGAGCACACAGAAGTGCAAGATTATATTTAGTGATCAGATCTTGGATCAAATTCAGTTGGCCTAAAAATGTGTAATGCATGATAGAATTTCTTGGCCTATATATCCATGCATCTCTTTTCTAATTCTTTCTTAGTTTTACCAATTAGTTATAATCCCTCTTCACTTTTCCTCCATGTGTATCAGTTTATTGTTGTCTCCACTGAACATAAGAATATTTACATTCTTTTGGGATCTATAATTCTTCCCATAGGAAACTGCTTATTGTTTTGCAAGATTTTCGAATTTATCTGTATTAGAGACCAGATCATTTATTTACATTCAGAGGAAAGCAATAGTTTAATAACAATGCAAGGAAACGAAACTATTTATATCCATCCAGTCTAAAATCATAATTTTTTAAACCCTTTGAAAATCCATGTATACAATACCTCCTGTATTTCTGCATGTATACTTCGTTTCTCAAAGAAATGAGTTTTTTTTTGAATTACAGCTTGCTTTATTCAAATCCACCAAAACATGCTTTTTGAATACACTTTCTTTAATTTGATTTTAGCAAGAATGGCTGTTGCCAATTCCAAGAAGTCTTAAAGAAAATTAGTTTATCCTTTTCTTGCTTTAGAAAAGAGATCTTACTTTGACCACTATCCATTTCACATCTCCAAGGGTGTACTCTGAGTCCTTCATTTCCTCTTTGATTATCCTCAGGAATTTGTAGTGCCTGCCAAGAGGAGCTGATCCCTTCTCGGTATTGAATTGCCACCAACTTTTTACATACTTCATCCTTAATTGTAATTGTCCTATCTGATTGCTCCACCTCCTCCTTGCTTCATTTTTACCATCACATTATATGAATAGTAAGATTGTACCTGTTATTTATCGTTCTTCTGTCAGTATTCTTATAATCAGTCCCATACATTTCTTCTTATCGGTTTTAGGAATAATATTCACCTTTGGAGTGTGCTGTAGTAAATTGTCCAATTGTACCATGTGAGAAATTGAGTATGTTATGAACTTTGTGTCACAGCCTGCTTTATATCCCAATGGAATTTGAATTTCACTGAAATATTCAATAATCTTTTCCAATTTCTCTTATGAAAAAATCTTGTCTCCATTTCTCCTACATCTGAAATATTCAAAAAATCTTTTCCCATTTCCCTCATGTATTCTACTGTTTTTCTCTTTGCAACCTGTATTTGCTATTCTAATTTCTTCATTTCCTTTTCTCTTTTTTTTAAAAATTTGCTTGACTATATTTGATGAGGCTTAGATTTTTGTGATTGCCTCTGACCATTGTTCTGAATCCAGCCTGCTGCCCAAACTCAGTGGGCCCCTCAAGCCTGGCCTGCCATTTAATCGATAAAAATTGACTTGCCCCAGCCCTCCCTTCTTCTGTGCTGAGTCTCAGTTAAGCCGTGGTTCCCTGATCTTTTGAAATATATCTCCCTCCTCTTTAAATATGTCCCGAAATCTAGTGCCCACAGCCTTCCAATACTCTCTGCTAGAAGAAATTCCACTGCACCCCAGAATATCTCTGAATACACAACACATCCAAACTTGAAAAAGATGAGCTTCAGCAGCAGAGGAACGTGAACATACACTCAGTGGCCACTTGTTCAAATCTCTCCTATTAAAGTGCCAGTACTTAACTTAGAAAGTTATAATGAAGTAAAATAAGTAAATCACTTGTAACTGCACTGAACTTCCAATGCAGGAACAGTGACTTTTGCCATGAAGCTGAGGGAAGAGAAGCAGAGTATTTGACCATTACATCAGCTCATCTGTGTTCTGTTACTGGATTGTCAGACGTCCCTGCATCTGGACTGAAACTTACTTCTAACTTCTGCTTTTCAGTGTAACAAAACAGACAGTCTAGCAGCAGACAGTTGTTTATGGAAGCACCAAAAGGCACATAATGTGTTTTTTTAAATGTTTATTTAATCAGTAAATGTGCTCAGATTGTGTAACGACATTCCTTTTAGTGCTTGTGTAAAACATTTTAACCCATGTTTTTTTCTTTTGTCAAGTTTTCCATTTATCCATCAGCTTTTTCTTGTAGTTTATAAAGGATAATTCATTTATTCTTACCTCATGGAAACATGGTTCCTTCTAGTGAAGTAAGTTATCAATGAAAACTCTGTCCTCTTCAGTATACACTCACTGAGTGTATGTTGTGGTCTTATGCTGCTGTAGCTCATCAAGTATTGATGCATTCTGCATTCACCAATGCTCTTCTGCACACCACTGTTGAAACATATGTTTACCTGTGTTGCTGTTGTCTTCCTATCAGCTTGAACCAATCCGTTCAGCCTCCTCTGACATCTCTCATTAACAAGGCTTTTTCACCCACAGAACAGCTGCTCACTGGATGCTTTTCCCTTATTGCACCTTCTATCTGCAGAGAATGCAGAGGCCTGTTGTCCAAGTCTGGTGTCTGTCAACCCCCCATACGAGCAGTCATGATGACCTGACTGTAACAATAATGTCAGTGCCAGGACACAGCTGGATCCTCCACAGTCTGGAAAAACTCTCCGCTTGGGCAATGATGAGCTTCAATCCTAAGAAATTCAGGTCTTTAGTACTTGAGGGGAAAGGTGGTTGACAAATTCCACTAACCTTGGAGGCATCCAAACTCCAAGCCTATCAGAGAAGCCGGTGAAGAACCTGAACAAGGTGTTTAGCAGCTCACTGAAGGACACAACAACATTCAAAGCAGCCGGGAGAGAGCTGCAGCAGTGCTTGACAGCTGTGGACAAGTCGGGGCTGCTGGGTAAAATTCAAAGCTTGGATTTACCAGCATGTTATTCTCCCTTGGGTCATGTGGCCTCTGCTACACTATGATGTCGCACTCTCAACAGTTGAGACCTTTGAGAGAAAAACCAGCCAGCACCTACAGAGGTGGCCGAGTACCTCAGAGCCTGAGCAGCATCGCCTTGTATGGGAGGAAAAACAGACTGAAACTCCCCATCAGCAGTGTGGGTGAGGAGTTCATGGTCACTGGCACAAGAGAAGTGATGCAATACAGTGAGTCCAGTGACCCGACACTCTCACACGTTGGCATTGAGGTGAGGACGGACAGGAAGTGGAGGGCACAGGATGCAGGTGAACACGCTGATGCATGGCTGCGCCGTAGTGTGCTGGACCAGCATGCTGCCGAGGGAACAGGACACTAGAGCACATCCTCAGCTGCTGCCCTAAAGCCCTGGGGGTGGGGGCGTTATTGTTGGCACCACGACAGGTGCTGAAGATCAGTGGCTGACACCTTGTGTACAGCCATCACCCAGGCCAAACACCATCACCCAGCAAAGAAAACAAGGCAGGGGAGAAACAATCTAAGGAGCATGCAGACCTCCTAGGAACAGCAAAAGGCTGACAATTGAAAGAAAACAGAGGGAAACAGTTCATATTCCCTGAGCACATCTCCTCAACCATGCTTAGGACAGACAGTGCTGCTGGCACAGTCATCTAGGTAGGTGGTCATGGTGGAGCTGACTGTTCCCTGGGAAGACTGGAAGGAGGAGGCCTACGAAAGGAAAACGATGAAGTTTTAAAATTTGGCAGAGGAGTGCCTCAGCAAGGCATGGCAGGCACACTGTACGCCCATAGAGGTGGGCTGCAGAGGGTTTGCTGGTCAGTCCTTCTGCTTGAGTCTACAGTCAGATGGGCATCTCAGGAGCTCAAGAGGAAAACCCATCAGGAACACCATAGAAGCAGCTGAGCGAGCCTTGAGATGGCTGTGGATCAGGAGGAGTGTCTGTGGCAGAATGCAACACAGTCATTGATCAAAGACACAAATCTCTGTAACTCCAGCTTACGTCACTGATGTGTCTGAGTGCGTTGCAAACCCTGATTCTGATATATAAACTCTAGAGACTGTTGTGTGTCAAAATCTCCGGAGATCAGCATTTTCTGAGATACTCAAATCCCATCCCATCTGGCACCAACAATCATTCCTTGATCAACGTCACTTTAATCACATTTCTTCCTCATTCTGATGTTTGATCTGAAAAATAACTGAATCTTTTGACTGCGTCTGCATGCTTTTGTACGTTGAGTTGCAGCCACATTATTGGCTGATTAGATATTTGCATTCATAAATAGGTGTACAGGTGTACCTAATAAAGTGACCACAGGGTGTATATTTACTCACAATTTTGTTAACAATTCTGTTTTACAATTTTCCCCTTTGGGCCAAGATTTTTCTGCATATTTTTGTATGTTGATCTCTGCCTTATTTCCACAGCAGTTTATTGTTCAGTGGATTAATTGATAGTGACTAGTAATGGATATTTTGATTAAAATTGCCCGAATCCTTCAATTTTTGCTGAACAGCCCCTTCTGAATATTATGTTACTGGGAATGTTTCGTGTCGTCGTCCCAGTTTGTGTATCAGTTGATTAAATAGTTGTATTCTTCTTCACAATTTGCTCTCTCCCCACCACCAGCTCACCAATTTTATTCAGAATTGTGTTTATTTAACTGCAGATATTTTATATCTTGCTTTAATTGACAAACATCAATTTCCTCCTCTTGCTTTCATGTTCTTTATTATTTCTCAGATTTCTTTTCCATCCCCAGCAGTAAGTGAAGTACTCGCCAACATGTGGCAGCCCAAATGGCAAAGCGTAACACATCAAGAGTCAAGATCCAATATTCAAGATTGTTTTAAACACAAGAAATTTTGCAGATGCTGGAGCTCCAAAGTAACACAAACAAAATGCGGGAGGAACTCAGCAGTTCAGGCAGCATTTGTGGAAAAGTGAACAAACAGTCAACATTTCTGGACGGGACCCTTCAGGACTGAAGACTTCGTGTGTGTGTGTGTTTCAGATTGTTTAGTGTCATTTCTAGTGCACGAATGTAAAGGAGAACAAAATTAACTGTTACCCTGTACCGGATACAGAACAAAAAAAAGTCAAACAAATACAATAAGATAAAGTACACAATAGTTAAAAACGCAAAGTATATTAGATAGCTTAAATACAGTGTTGTGCAAAAGTCTAAGGCACATGTAAAGCAAAGATGCTTTCAAGAGAATGAAATGAGAAGAACTGGCATGGTTCGGGAGGGTTTAAACTAATTTGCAAGGGGGATGGGACCCAGAGCGATAGAGCAGTGAAAGAAGTGCGTGGAGTAAAGCCAGATCTAACATATAGAGAGGCTTTGAGGAAAGAAGAATGAACAGTGTAAAGACAGCAAGGTAGAAGGGCTGAAATGTGTGTACCTCAATGCAAGAAGCATCAGGAACAAAGGTGATGAACTGAGAGCTTGGATACATACATGGAATTATGATGTAGTGGCCATTACAGAGACTTGGCTGGCACCAGGGCAGGAATGGATTCTCAATATTCCAGGATTTCAGTGCTTTTAAAGGGATAGAGAGGGCGGAAAAAGGGGAGGAGGGGTGGCATTACTGGTCAGGGATACTGTTACACTACAGAAAGGGTGGGTAATGTAGCAGGATCCTCTTTTGAGTCAGAATGGGTGGAAGTCAGGAACAGGAAGGGAGCAGTTACTCTATTGGGGGTATTCTATAGGCCCCCTGGTAGCAGCAGAGATACAGAGGAGCAGATTGGGAGGCAGATTTTGGAAAGGTGCAAAAATAACAGGGTTGTTATCATGGGTGACTTTAACTTCCCTAACATTGATTGGCACCTGATTAGTTCCAAGGGTTTAGATGGGGCAGAGTTTGTTAAGTGTGTCCAGGATGGATTCCTGTCACAGTATGTGGACAGGCCAACCAGGGGAATGCCATACCAGATCTAGTACTAGGTAATGAACCGGGTCAGGTCACAGATCTCTCAGTGGGCGAGCATCTGGGGGACAGTGACCACCGCTCCCTGGCCTTTAGCATTATCATGGAAAAGGATAGAATCAGACAGGACAGGAAAATTTTTTATTGGGGAAAGACAAATTATGAGGCTATAAGGCTAGAACTTGCGGGTGTGAATTGGGATGATGTTTTTGCAGGGAAATGTACTATGGAAATGTGGTGGATGTTTAGAGATCTCTTGCAGGATGTTAGGGATAAATTTGTCCCGGTGAGGAAGATAAAGAATGGTAGGGTGAAGGAACCATTGGTGACAAGTGAGGTGGAAAATCTAATCAGGTGGAATGAAGGCAGCATACATGAGGTTTAGGAAGCAGGGATGAGGTGGGTCTATTGAGGAATATAGGGAAGCAAGAAAGGAGCTTAAGGGGCTGAGAAGAGCAAGAAGGGGGCATGAGAAGGCCTTGGCGAGTAGGGTAAAGGAAAACCCAAAGGCATTCTTCAATTACGTGAAGAAAAAAGGATGACAGGAGTGAAGGTAGGACTGATTAGAGATAAAGGTGGGAAGATGTGCCTGGAGACTGTGGAAGTGAGCAAGGTCCTCAATGAATACTTCTCTTCAGTATTCACCAATGAGAGGGAACTTGATGATGGTGAGGACAACATGAGTGAAGTTGATGTTCTGGAGCATGTTGATATTAAGGGAGAGGAGGTATTGGAGTTGTTAAAATACATTAAGACGGATAAGTCCCCGGGGCCTGACGGAATATTCTCCAGGCTGCCCAACGAGGTGAGGGAAGAGATTGCTGAGCCTCTGGCTAGGAACTTTATATCCTCGTTGTCCATGGGAATGGTACCAGAGGATCGGATGGAGGCAAATGTTGTCCCCTTCTTCAAAAAAGTTAGTAGGGATAGTCCGGGAAATTATAGACCAGTGAACCTTACGTCTGTGGTGGGAAAGCTGTTGGAAAAGATTCTTAGAGATAGGATCTCTGGGCATTTAGAGAATCATAGTCTGATCAGGGACAGTCAGCATGGCTTTGTGAAGGGCAGATCATGTCTAACAAGCCTGATAGAGTTCTTTGAGGAGGTGACCAGGCATATAGATGAGAGTAATGCAGTGGATGTGATCTATATGGATTTTAGTAAGGCATTGGACAAGGTTCCACATGGTAGACTTATTCAGAAAGTCAGAAGGCATGGAATCCAGGGAAGTTTGTCCAGGTGAATTCAGAATTGGCTTGCCTGCAGAGGGCAGAGGGTCATGGTGGAGGGAGTACATTCAGATTGGAGGATTGTGACTAGTGGTGTCCCACAAGGATCTGTTCTGGGACCTCTACTTTTTGTGATTTTTATTAACGACCTGGATGTCAGGGTAGAAGGGTGGGTTGGCAAGTTTGCAGATGACACAAAGGTTGGTGGTGTTGTAGATAGTGTAGAGGATTGTCAAAGATTGCAGAGGGACATTGATAGGATGCAGAAGTGGGCTGAGAAGTGGCAAATGGAGTTCAACCTGGAGAAGTGTGAGGTTGTACACTTTGGAAGGACAAACTCCAAGGTAGAGTTCAAAGTAAATGGCAGGATACTTGGTAGTGTGGAGGAGCAGAGGGATCTGGGGGTACATGTCCACAGATCCCTGAAAGTTGCCTCACAGGTGGATAGGGTAGTTAAGGAAGCTTATGGGGTGTTAGCTTTCATAAGTCGAGGGATAGAGTTTAAGAGTCACGATGTAATGATACAGCTCTATAAAACTCTAGTTAGGCCACACTGAGTACTGTGTCCAGTTCTGGTCACCTCACTATAGGAAGGATGTGGAAGCATTGGAAAGGGTACAGAGGAGATTTACCAGGATACTGCCTGGTTTCAAGAGTATGCATTATGATCAGAGATTAAGGGAGCTAGGGCTTTACTCTTTGGAGAGAAGGAGGATGAGAGGAGACATGATAGAGGTGTACAAGATAATAGGAGGAATAGATAGAGTGGATAGCCAGCACCTCTTCTCCAGGGCACCACTGCTCAATACAAGAGGACATGGCTTTAAGGTAAGGGGTGGGAAGTTCAAGGGGGATATTAGAGGAAGGTTTTTTACCCAGAGAGTGGTTGGTTCGTGGAATGCACTGCCTGAGTCAGTGGTGGAGGCAGATACACTAGTGAAGTTTAAGAGACTACTAGACAGGTATATGGAGGAATTTAAAGGGGCTTATATGGGAGACAGGGTTTGAGGGTTGGCACAACATTGTGGGCCAAAGGGCCTGTACTGTGCTGTACTATTCTATGTTCTATGTTCTAAATATTGAAAGATTTACCATAAGCAGTAAATAGTAAAAAACAAAACCAAATCAATATTTGGTGTAACCACCCTGTGTCTTTAAAAACCACATCAATTCTCTTAAGTACACAATCATGCAGTTTTATAAGAAAATTGGCTTGGAGGTTATTCCAGGCATCTTGGAGAACTTGCCACAGTTCTTCAGACTTTGGCTGTCCCACTTGCTTCTGTCTTGCCAGGTAATCTCAAACAGTCTCAATGATGTTGAGATCAGGGCTCTGTAGAGACCCTACCATCTGAAACCACTTAAAAATTCTAGGGTGCCTAATACTTCACACACCACTGTACAGTACTGTACTGTCTGGTGGTCCTGGCATAGATGCTATGTAGCCTCTTCCCTGACACTTCGTCTGTTATTAGGGAATGAGACAGGACTGGTGACAGATGATCGTGTAGGGGATCCAGTTTCAAAGTAAATTTGCAAAAAGGTTTGATTTGGCAAGTGTGAACTGGGACAGGCTGCTTTCTGGCAAAGGTTTATTTGGTAAGTAGAATGCCCTCAAAAGGAAATTCTGGGCGTACAAAGTTTGTATGCCCCCGTCAGAATAAAAGGTAAAGAGAACCTTGGTTTTCAAGAGATATTGAGGTCTTTGTTAAGAAAAAAATAGCTACTTTCCAGGTATAGACAGGTAGGAGTACATTGAGGTGCTTATGGAGCATTAGAAATGCAAGAGAGCACTTAAGAAAAAAAACCATGAGGGCTAAAACAAGGCATGAAGCTGCTCTAGCAGACAAGGTGAAGGAGAATCCTAAGTGATTCTACAGATTTGTTGAGCAAAAGGATTGCAAGTGACAAAATAGGTACACTAGATGATCAGACTGGTAATACATGCGTGGAGCCAAATGAGATGGGTGAGATCTTAGAGTCTTGCATCTCAGGAGACAGGGACAGAGTCTATAGAAGTGAGGCTAAGCAGCATCAACTTCATGGACCCTATATAGATTGCAGAGGAGGAGGTGTTCACTGTCTTGAGACAAATTTGGATGGACAAGTTCCCTTGGACCTTCTGGGAGGCAAGTGCAGAAATTGCCAAGGCCCAGCAGACACATTTAAGTCATCCTTAGTGACAGGTAAGGAATCAGAGGATTGGAGAATAGCTAAAGGTGTTCTGTTGTTTAAGCAAGGCTTTAAAATAAACCGGAGAATTATAGGCTGGTGAGGCTGATAATGGGAAAGTTATTGGAAGGTACTCTAAGGGGCCAGATAAATGAGTACTTTGATGAACATGGACTGATTAAGGATATGTAGATCATGTTTAACCAATCCTATGGAGTTTTTCAGCCAAGTTACCAGGAAAGCTGATGAAGGCAAGACATTGAATGCTGTCTACACAGACCTTAGTGAAGCATTTGATAAGGTCCTGCATGGGAGGTTGATCAAAAGGTTCAGTCACTCAGCAGTCAAGGTGAGGTAGTAAATTGGGTTAGACATCGGCTGTGTGGGAGAAACGGTAGTAGATAGTTACCTCTAATTGGAGGCCCCTGACTAGTGGAGTGCTGCAGGGATCGGTGCTGGGTTCTTTGTTGTTTGTCATCTACAGCACCAATCTGGATAATAGTGAGGTTAACTGGATCAGTAAATTTGAGAATGTCACCAGAATTGGGAGAGTAGTTGAAGGTGAGGAAGACTATCATGCCTTGCAGCAAGATCTGAACCAACTGGAAAAATGGGCTGTAAAATGCCAGATGGAATTCAATGTAGATAAGAGTATGGCGTTGCACTTTGGGAGGACATACAGTGAGCATTAGGGCACTGAGGATTGTGGTGCAACAAAAGGATCAGGGTATACAGGTCCATAATTCATTGAAAGTGGTGTCACAGGTAGATGGAGTCATAAAGAAAGCTTTTGGCACATTGTCTTTCATAAATCCAAGTATTGAGTACAGGAACTGGGATGGTCTGTTAAAGTTGTATAAGACATTGGTATGGCCTAATTTGAAGTATTTTGTGCAGTTTTGGTCACCTATCTACAGGAAAGATATCAATACATTTGAGAGAGTACAGAAAAATGTTTCAGGGATGTTTCAGGGATGTTGCCGGGACTGGAGATGTTATAAAGAAAGATTGACTAGGTTAGGAGGGACTTTATTCTTTGTAACATTGAAGATGAAGAGGAGATTTGATGGAGATGTACAAAACTATGAGGGGCATAAATAGGGTAAATGCAAGCAGTCTTTTTCCACTGAGGTTGGGTGGGACTACAACTGGAGGTTAAGGCTGAAAGGTGAAAAATTTAAGGGGAACATGAAGGGGAACATGAAGGGAAACTTCTTCACTCAGAAGGCTGTGAGAGTGTGGAATGAGCTGTCTGTGCAAGTGTTGCAGGTGAGCTCTATTTCAATGTTGAAGAGAAGTTTGGATGGGTGTATAGATGGTACAGGAATGGAGGGCTATGATCTCAGTGCAGGTCAATGGGACTAGGCAGTTTAGATGGTTTGACATGGACTAGGTTGGCTGAAGGGCTTGTCTCTATGGTGTACTTTTCAATGACACCATGATGGGAGTAAGACAAATGTGGTTGGAGCAGTGTGAGTGGGATACTTCATAATGTTACTGGCCCTTTTTCGACACCTTTCCGTATGTATGACCTTGAAGGTGGGCAGGCTAGTACTGTTGATGTGTTGGGCAGTTTTGACTACTCAATGTACTCCCTTCCCATCTACGACAAGTGCAGCTTTTTATATACCAAGCAGTGATGCAGCATGTTAGGATGCTCTCTACTGTGCATTTGTAGAAGAACTTGAATATAGATGTACATAGTCCAGCTCTCCTCAAAGCGGGGGCTTTGATGACCTTTACTGATTGCGTAGCCTGTGCTCTTGGACCATGAGAGGTTGTGCCAGATGTGTACTCCTGAGAATTTGAAACTGCTGTTTCCACTGCTCTGTTGCCAATGTAAAGAGGGCAGTGAATGCTGTGTGTTTATCTAAAGTCAATAACCATTTCCCTTGTGTTGCTGACATTAAAGGTTATTTGCCTGCTACCATGCCTTGATCTCTTCAATTTCCATTCTGCACGCTGTCTCATCATTGTTGGTGACGAACCCCACCACAGTCATGTCATCGGCAGGCTTGATAATATGCTTAATTGGGTGTTTGGTTGTGCAGTCACCTGTGAGCAGAGGGTACAGCAAAGGGCACAGTGCACAGCCCTGGGCAGCATGTCTGCTGAGGATGATGGGGAGTGAGAAGCAGTTGTGTATCCTGACTATCTGGGATCAGTTGTTTAGGAAAACCAACACTCAATTACATTGTGTTGTATTTATATAACCATATAACAATTACAGCAAGGAAACAGGCCACCTCAGCCCTTCTAGTCTGTGCTAAACGCTAAGCTTACTCTCACCTAGTCCCACCGACCTGCACTTAGCCCACAACCCTCCATTCCTTTCCTGTCCATATATCTATCCAATTTAACTTTAAATGACAACATAGAACCTGCCTCTACCACTTCTACTAGAAGCTTGTTCCACACAGCCGCCACTCTGAGTAAAGAAGTTCCCCCTCGTGTTACCCCTAAACTTTTGCCCCTTAACTCTCAACTCATGTCCTCTTATCACTAAATAATATCCCTGACGCTCAATGGAAAAAGCTTATCTACATCAACTATCTATCCCCCTCAATTTTAAATACCTCTATCAAGTCCCCCCTCAACCTTCTACACTCCAAAGAATAGAGACCCAACTTGTTCAACCTTTTTCTGTAACTCAGGTGCTGAAACCCAGGTAACATTCTAGTAAATCTTCTGTACTCTATTTTGTTGACATCTTTCCTATAATTCAGTGACCAGAACTGTACACAATACTCCAAATTTGGCCTTGCCAATGCCTTGTACAATTTTAACATTACATCCCAACTCCTATACTGAATGCTCTGATTTATAAAGGCCAGCATACCAAAAGCTTTCTTCAGCACCCCATCCACGTGAGATTCCACCTTTAGGGAACTATGCACCATTATTACTAGATCCCTCTGTTCTACTGCATTCTTCAATGCCCTACCATTTACCATGCATGTCCTATTTTGATTAGTCCTACCAAAATGTAGCACCTCACACTTATCAGCATTAAACTCCATCTGCCATCTTTCAGCCCACTCTTCTAACTGGCCCAAATCTCTCTGCAAGCTTTGAAAACCTGCTTCATTATCCACAACACCAATCTTAGTATCATCTGCATACTTACTAATCCAATTTACCACCACATCATCTAGATCATTAATGTATATAACAAACAACATTGGACCTAGTACAGATCCCTGAGGCACACCACTAGACACCGGCCTCCAACCTGACAAACAGTTATCCACCACCACTCTCTGGCGTCTCCCATCCAGCCACTGTTGAATCCATTTTACTACTTCAATATTAATACCTAACGATTGAACCTTCCTAACTAACCTTCCTTGTGGAACCTTGTCAAAGGCCTTACTGAAGTCCATATAGACCACATCCACTGCTTTACCCACATCAACTTTCCTAGTAACCCCTTCAAAAAAAAAATTCAACAAAATTTTTCAAACATGACCTTCCATGCACAAAACCAAGGAGTTGGAGTTTGTTCGAAAGGGTCTGTGGGACAATAATATTGAATGCCAAAATGAAATTGAGAAATGGCCTTAAGGACATGTGTTCTTGTTTTCAAGGTGATATCCATGGATAAAATGGTTCAATAGATTAAAGTGGTGTAACGATTTCTAAAGCTCAAAATGCAAATTTAGCTAACCAGACATAAAATATAAAGCATTGCCTATGTGACTGGAACTTTCAAAGCCTCTTAATATAAAACAGATTAATGGAATGAAAATTAAATATAACTGCTACTCAAAACAATGATTTAAATGTATAATGTGTCCTTAACAAATACTTATAAATAATTAATGTCTGTGATTCAAAATTATAAAATAATTTCATCTCTCAAAGTCATGAGGCCCTCCATTGTTCAGGGTCAACCATGGATATTGTGTCCCAGCTGTCTACATGACGCACAAGTCAGGACAGTATGATATAGAGAGCAAGCTGTTTACTATGCAACAGGCTGACCCTTTTCATGCAGCTGTTGAATCCACAGGAACAGCGGAGACAGATATAGTTTGACACCAGTCGCGTTGCAGGAGTTGCCAGTTGAATTTAATGTTCAACTGTCTTAGGGTCTCCAGCCCCAAATTTTTCCTCAGGGTTTACTCCCAAAACCTTCCTCATAAGTGGGTATATCCACAAGGTAGCCGAAGTTTGAGATCAGAGTTTTCATTCTTTGAGATGTGCTGACGAACCACATCTTCCCAAAGCAACTGGTTTTAAGGCACCAGTGACCTGTCTTTGCCTCTTATCCTGTCAGTAGAAACAGTTCTACCAGGCTTATTTGCTGAGCCTCATGTGAAGGCCAGGAGATGGACTTGGTTATCTGAGACTATTTGAGGCATATGCCATTGGGAGCATTTAAAAGGTGGTGGGAGCTCAGTCCCACTACCTCCCCCTGCTATGACAACCTTAAGGAACCAGTTGTGCCCTATCTGTATTGGTATAGTGATCAGTACAGAAATGGATTTTTAAATTTATAGAAACATTTTTTTGTCTGAGAGAATGTCTCTAAGGATGACAAAGTAATTTTGTTCTTAGACCAATGTATTGATCCTGCTAGCATTCCTACTTAATTTAATTTCTCTATGGCTAAAGCTCATTAAAAAATTTTCAAAAGTTTTTTTGGAGATGTATCATGCTAAATTTCCAAATGAGCAATCTTACTACTGAGATACCCTGTTCTGTGAAGAGCAATCATGAATTCTAAGATGACATCGGCGACGATCAGCAACTTTGCTCAAGAATACAACTAAATACTTTATTAATCACACTTTTTCCTGCTAAAATTTTTGATGAATGGTCACTGCAAACAAGGGAGAGGCGATTAAAGGCAAGGCTGAGTTGAGGGTCGAAGGGTGAATAAGTGAGGTGAAGTCAATATAAAATAGTACAGCACAGGCCCTTCAGCCCACATTGTTGTTCTGACCCTCAAACCCTGACTCCCATATAACGCCCCCCACCACCTTAAATTCCTCCATATACCTGTCTAGTAGTCTCTTAAACTTCACTAGTGTATCTGCCTCCACCACTGACTCAGGCAGTGCATTCCACGCACCAACCACTCTGAGTAAAAAACCTTCCTCTAATATCCCCCTTGAACTTCCCACCCCTTACCTTAAAGCCACATCCCCTTGTATTGAGCAGTGGAGCCCTGGGGAAGAGGCACTGGCTATCCACTATCTATTCTTAATACCTTGTATACCTCTATCATGTCTCCTCTCATCCTCCTCTCCAGAGAGAGAAGCCCTAGGTCCCTTAATCTCTGATCATAATGCATACTTGCTAAACCAGGCAGCATCCTGGTAAATTTCCTCTGTACCCTTTCCAATGCTTCCACATCCTTCCTATAGTGAGGCAACCAGAACTGGATACAGTACTCCAAGTGTGGCCTAACCACAGTTTTATAGAGCTGCATCATTACATCGCGACTCTTAAACTATCCCTCGACTTATGAAAGCTAACACCCCATAAGCTTTCTTAACTACCCTATCTTCCTGTGAGGCAACTTTCAGGGATCTGTGGACATGTACCCCCAGATCCCTCTGCTCCTCCACACTACCAAGTATCCTGTCATTTACTTTGTACTCTGCCTTGGAGTTCGTTCTTCCAAAGTGTACCACCTCACACTTCTCCAGGTTAAATTCCATCTGCCACTTCTCAGCCCACTTCTGCATCCTATCAATGTCCCTCTGCAATCTTTGACAATCCTCTACACCTTTGACAATCCTCTACACTATCTACAACGCCACTAACCTTTGTGTCATCTGCAAACTTGCCAACCCACCCTTCTACCCCCACATCCAGGTCATTAATAAAAATCACGAAAAGTAGAGGTCCCAGAACAGATCCTTGTGGGACACCACTAGTTACAACCTTCCAATCTGAATGTACTCCCTCCACCACCACCCTCTGCCTTCTGCAGGCAAGCGAATTCTGAATCCACCTGGCTAAACATCCCTGGATCCCATGCCTTCTGACTTTCTCAATAAGCCTACTGGGTGGAACTGTCACTGGGGGCACTGTGAACGGACCCAAATGCAAGACACAGACACTGAAGTACAAGGAACAGGACTTGACTAGAGTAAGGACGTGACAGGATTCAGGCAAGGAGCAGGGACAAGAGTGCAGACTTGGACTAGGGAAAGCAGGACCAGGACTAGGAACCATGGTCTAGGAGACAGGGCTTGGACTCCGAGCCCAAGACTGCACAAGGGTCGAGAACCTGGGTCTTGCCTCAGGCTCAGACCCAAGAACCAGGCAAGGACATGGCTTGGCTGCGGGATCGTCGAGGCTCGGGTTCTTGGAGCTCGGCTGCGGGATCGTCGAGGCTCGGGTTCTTGGAGCTCGGCTGCGGGATCGTCGAGGCTTGGGTTCTTGGAGCTTGGCTGCGGGATCGTCGAGGCTCGGGTTCATGGAGTTCGGCTGCTGGATAGTCGAGGCTTGGGTTCTTGGAGCTCAGAGACAGACTGGGAACTAAACATCAACATAGAGCCAGGACTTATCCTTTGATAAGCCAGGACTCATCTTTAACACGACACTAACATGAGACAGTACAGAACATAGACACAGAGCCAGGACTTATCCTAAGACAAGCCAGGACTCAACTTCTCCACACCAAGGTGGGACAGGTCCATCTGTTGGGTAACTTCAGGATGGCCAGACTTACCCAACAGAGGCAAAGACAAGACATGTCCCCCCACAGGGCAACAGCAAGACAGCCTGACTTACCCCACAGAGGCAAAGTCAAGACAGATCCCCCCACAAGACAACAGCAGAACAGCCTGACTTACCCCACAGAGGCAAGGACAAGAAGAGACAAACACTAAAGAACTACAGACAGTTCCATCTGTGCTCCAGGGTAGCTCCAAGTTTCAGTTCAGCCAGCAACCTCCACTGGCTACAGAAACAGCCAGATCCCTACCTAGCTCAGAGCGGCTGGCAGCCACTCAGCTGGCCCAGGAAACAGCCAAATCCATACCACAAAGACCACTTCAACAAGTGGCAACAGGCTCCATGAAGCAGTGATCCTCCAACCAGGCCTACAGATCACAAATGGTTTCACTAACCTTCCATCAGTAGGTTGCTCTAAGGGGTCTGACAAGACAAACCAGCAGCCCACACTCAATCCCAACGCTATTTATATTGCAAGCCCAAAGATGGGAATCAGGCGCCTTTGATTTAGTCAAACAAAGGACAGCTAGAAGACCCAGAGTCCTGAGTACATGGACTGGACCGCGAACCGGAATGCGGACTTTACGGACCAGACAATGACAGGAATCTTGTCAAATGCCTTACTAAAATCCATATAGATCACATCTACTGCACTACCCTCATCTATATGCCTGGTCACCTCCTCAAACACAATCTGCCCTTCACAAAGCCATGCTGACTGTCCCTGATCAGACCATGTTTCTCTAAATGCCCAGAGATCCTATCTCTAAGAATTTTTTTCAAAAGCTTTCCCACCACAGACGTAAGGCTCACTGATCTATAATTACCCAGACTATCCCTACTACCCTTTTTGAACAAGGGGACAACATTCATCTCCCTCCAATCCTCCGGTACCTTTCCCGTAGACAACGAGGACATAAAGATCTTAGCCAGAGGCTTAGCAATCTCTTCCTTCGCCTCATGGAGCAGCCTGGGGAATATTCCATCTGGCCCCGGGGACTTATCCGTCCTAATGTATTTTAATAACCCCAACACCTCCTCTGCCTTAATATCAGCATGCTCCAGAACATCAGCCTCACTCATATTGTCCTCACCGTCATCAAGTTCCCTCTCATTGGCGACTACCGAAGAGAAGTATTCATTGAGGACCTCGCTCACTTCCACAGCCTCCAGGCACATCTTCACACCTTTATCTCTGATCGGTCCTACCTTCACTCCTGTCATTCTTTCATTCTTCACATAATTGAAGAATGCCTTGGAGATTTCCTTTACCCTACTCACCAAGGCCTTCTCAAGCCCCCTTCTTGCTCTTCTCAGCCCCTTCTTAAGCTCCTTTCTTGCTACCCTATATTCCTCAATAGACCCATCTGATCCTTGCTTCCTAAACGTCATGTATGCTGCCCTCTTCCAGCTGACTAGATTTTCCACCTCACTTGTCACCAATGGTTCCTTCACCCTACCATTCTTTGTCTTCCTCACCAGGACAAATTTATCCCTAACATCCTGCAAGAGATCTCTAAACATCGACCACATGTCCATAGTACATTTCCCTGCAAAAACATCATCCCAATTCACACCGACAAGTTCTAGCCTTATAGCCTCATAATTTTCCCTTCCTCAATTAAAAATTTTCCTGTCCTCTCTGATTCTATCCTTTTCCATGATAATGCTGAAGGCCAGGGAGCGGTGGTCACTGTCCCCCAGATGCCCACCCACTGAGAGGTCTGTGAACTGACTCGGTTCGTTACCTAATACTAGATCTAGTATGACATTCCCCCGAGTCGGCCTGTCAACATACTGTGACAGGAATCTGTCCTGGACACACTTAACAAACTCTGCCCAGTCCAAACCCTTGGAACTAATCAGGTGCCAATCAATATTAGGGAAGTTAAAGTCACCCATGATAACACCTTTCCAAAATCTGCCTCCCAATCTGCTCCTCGGTATCTCTGCTGCTACCAGGGGGCCTATAGAATACTCCCAATAGAGTAACTGCTCCCTTCCTGTTCCTGACTTCCACCCATACTGACTCAAAAGAGGATCCTGCTACATTACCCACCCTTTCTGTAGCTGTAATAGTATCCCTGACCAGTAATGCCACCCCTCCTCCCCTTTTACCCCCCTCTCTATCCCTTTTAAAGTGCTGAAATCCAGGAACATTGAGAATCCATTCCTGCCCTGGCGCCAGCCAAGTCTCTGTAATGGCCACTACATCATAATTCCATGTATGTATCCAAGCTCTCAGTTCTTCACCTTTGTTCCTGATGCTTCTTGCATTGAAGTGCACGCACTTTAGCCCTTCTACCTTCCTACCTTTATTCTGCTTCTCTTTCCTCAAAACCTCTCTCTATGTTAGATCTGGCTTTACTCCATGCACTTCTTTCACACTCTATCGCTTTGGGTCCCATCCCCCTTGCAAATTAGTTTAAACCCTCTCTGCTAGCAAACAAACCTGCAAGGATATTGCTCCCCCTCAAGTTCAGGTGCAACCCATCCAATCTGTGCAGGTCCCACCTTCCCGAGAAGAGATCCCAATGATCCAAAAATCTAAAATCAAGGCGAGGTTGAGGCATATTTGAGGCAAAGTCAGGGCAAGTGGAGCAAAGCAATGTTGGAGTAGAGGAGAGGCAGATTCGAGGCCTGTCCACCTAAACTGAGGGTAAGGTTTGATCGATCTAAGTGCCAGGTTGATTTGGAAAGGCCTGGTATGGTCTGAAACATGGTGGTGAGGTTCAGACCCAGAGTGTATTGATGTGACAGGACCCAGGTCCTAGAGTGAGGAATGACCAGGTGTCTGGACAAGTTAAATGCCAGGCCAGATGGATTGAGAAGTTGGGACCAGAGAAGAGGTTTGGGCCAATTCTGCTTGATGCTCCACAATTTGAACCAGGTGAGCTGAACTGAGGGTGAGGCAGTGATCTGCTTTGGCTGCTCCTGGTGTTGTGTCTTTGGACTTGCTTTCATTCTGAATGCTATTGGCTTACTTTTATTGTTTACATTTGTTTCTTTTTCTCTCTGCAAATTTCATGTTTGACTGTCTTTCTTTTATGGGTTCTTTTGAGTTTCTTTGTTTTGTGGCTACCTGTAAGGAGATGAAACTCAAGGTTGTATAATGTATACATCCTTTGATAATATTTGTACTTTAATCTTTGAACTTAAAACGTATATTGACATCAGAAGCACGTTAGAGTTATTCAGGTCAACCACTAGTAATTGCACATAAGATGGACGAAAAGCACTGCTGTGTGAGAAAGTGAACTGCCCACTACAGGGGAAGCTCTGAAAGTAATAGTTCACTCCATGAGCCACGCTTGAACCAGTGATGCAGCCGAGATGGAAATTGCACTTGATGGCTAGTTGTGTACTGAGCACAGACATCACACCCCGAGTGCTTTCAAAGGTGGGCATGTGGGATAGGGGTCCTGGAGGCTAGAGTGGTCCCACATAAGATATATTATTACAGCCTGACCTAGGGACTGTCTTGTGAGGTGGTGTGGGGATGTGACTTTGACTTCCATATTGTTTGCTGGTCATCATTACAACAACACCTATCTGCATAAGAACATTCTGTGTGGGAAGAATTGCAGTATTTTTGTTGGAGAGCTCCTCGGCCAAGTGTGGAGTTGTTATTTGCATTTTGTTAATTGGTTTCTGATAAAATCTATTGCAGGGTTCATAAAAGCAGTGCACTATATAAATCCTAGCTCTGTGTTTTATACTCTTCCAGTCTCATCAATTTATATCAATACATAATCCCCTACATTCCCTCCACATCTGTATAATATTTAGTGACTTCTCTGCAATATGCTATTGCACAATCCCAATATCTTGATCTGTATATAATGAGCATTAGAAACACACTGTTTACAGTTTCAGTGACAATTTCTGCAGTTCAAAACTGAGGGCTGTGCAGTAGACTGCAATTGCTTCAGCCCCCATGTTGTTATGAGATTTCAAACTTCCCTGGGTGAGAAACTATGTAATGACACATTCTCAGAATACTATGTGGAAATATTGATACATTACTTTGAATCCCTTTTTATTAAACATTTTCAATGGCATATAACCGCAGAAATATGCATTGTCATGTTCCACTCTCCAATGAGCACAATGCATTTCATAGCAGCTTTGAAAGGGAGAATAAAACTGCAGCTGTGTGAATCCACACAGAATCTGATGACCCGTCATCTCTGTCTTGGAGGCCAATATTAATACATCCTTCACAAGGGTGAACCCTTGCAACGTGTCGGGCCCTGATGATGTACCTGGCAGAGTACTGAAAACCTGTGCCAACTAATTAGCTGGAGTGTTCATGGACATCTTCAACTTCTCACTGCTGCAGTGTAGGTTCACACCTGCTTCAAAAGGGCATCAATCATACTGTTGCGGAAGAAGAGCAGGGTGAAATGCCTCCACATCTGTCACCCGGTAGCATTAATCTACTGTGATGAAGTGATTTGAGAGGTCGATCCTGACTCGAATGAACTCTTGTCTGAGCAAAGACCTGGATCTGCTGCTGTTAGGACACCTGCACAATAGGTCTACAGTGGACGCAATCTCACCGACTTTCCATTCCGTCCTCGACCACCTAGACCACAGCAATACCTACTTCTGGCTGTTTATTAATTACAGCCTGGTGTTCAACACCAATATCACCTCAGCACACTCATGACTGAGTGGCCAGGCACAGCTCAAAAATCATCTATAACTTCATTGATAACACCACTGTTGCTGGCAAAATCTCGGATAGGAATGAGGATGAATATAGGAGTGAGATAGATTAGCTGATTGATAGGTGTCCTAACAACAGCCTTGCACTCAATGTGATCGTGGACTTCAGGAAGGGGAAGTTGGGAGAACACACACCAGTCCTCATTCAGGGGCCAGCAGCTTTAAGTTCCTGGGCATCAGCATCTCAGAGGATCTATCCTGGCCCAATATCTTGGTGCAATTATGAAGATGGCTTGCCAGTGGCTATATTTTGTTAGGAGTTTGAGGAGATATGGTATGCTAAAGATGAGCAAATGTATAAAGATATATGGTAGAGAGCATTCTGACTGGTTGCATCAAAACCTGGTATGGTGGCTCAAATCACAAAATCAAAAAAGGCTGCAGAGTGTTGTAGGCTCAGTAGCTTCATCACAAGAACAGCTCTCGCTATCATCAAGGAAATCTTCAAAAGGCAGTGCCTTAAGAGGGTGGCATCCATCATGAAGGACCCTCACCATCCAGGGCATGCCTTTTCTAATTACTGCCATCAAGCATTCCGATGGCCCAGTCAGCGGCAGGAGCAGGCCACAGCCACGAGGTTTCTTGCAGGTCAGTGATGTTCGTTTAAAAGGAGAGCTTCATGGGCATTCAGACTCATTCCAATGGCCAAAACAGCGACAGGAGTAGGCCACAGTGATGAGGTCATCAACGCTTGTTTGAAAGTACAGAAGAGACGAGCAAGGCAGCCATTGGGAGTAGGCCAGTGGTGGGTGCAGGAGAGCTCAGCTCGAAAGAGGCATTGACTTTGGGTAACTTTCTGATTCAGGTTCCTTTTCTCCCTTATTGTTCCTAGCGTAGCAAATGGCTGTTGTGTGTTCTTCATGCCGGATGTTGGAGTCCTGGTAGAACCAGAGTCTCCCAGGGAATTACATCTGCATGAAGTGCATCCAGCTGCAGCTCCCTGAAGATCATGTTATGGATCTGGAGCGCAGCTGGATGACCTTTGGCTTGTATGAGAGATTCAGGAGATAATCAATTAGAGTTACAGGGAAGTAGTCACCCCGAAGCTGCAGGAAGCAAGTAGCTGGTTGACTGTCAGGAGAAATGGAATTGTGAATAGGCAGTTAGCACAGAGCACCCTGTGGACATTTCTGTTGATAATAAGTATACCACTTTGGATACCGTTGTGGGGAATGATCTCTCAGGAGAATGTGATGGAGACCGGGTTACTGGCACTGAGCATGGGTGTGTAGACCAGAAAGGAAAGATGGAGAAGATGGTAGTCATAGGAGACTCAGTAGTCAAGGGAATAGACAGAAGATTCTGTGGACATGAATGGGACACCCAAATGGTATAGTACATAGACATCTACAGTACGTTACAGGCCCTTTGGCCCACAATGTTGTGCTGACCATGTAACCTACTCTAGAAACTGCCTAGAATTTCCCTACCCCATAGCCCTCTATTTTTCTAAGCTCCATGTACCTAACTAAGAGTCTCTTAAAAGACCCTAGTGTGTCCACCTCCACCACTGTTGCCAGCAGTACATTCCGCGCACCCACTACTCTGTGTGAAAAACTTACCTCTGACACCCCTCTGTACCTACTTCCAAGCACCTTAAAATTATGTCCCCTCATGTTAGCCATTTCAGTCCTGGGAAAAAGCCTCTGGCTATCCGCATGATCGATGTCGCTCATCATCTTATACATCTGTATCAAGTCACCTCTCATCCTCTGTCACTCCAAGGAGAAAAGGCCAAGTTCACTCAACCTATTTTCATAAGGCACCCTGACCTCAGTAATTGGGAAGATGTTTGAGTCAATTGTTAAGGATGTGCTTAGCAAGATAGGACAAAGTCAGCACTGTTTCTTTAAGGGAAAATCTTGCCTGACAAACCTGTTGGAATTCTTTGAGAAGATTACACATAGGATAGATAAAGGGGATGCACTGGACGTTGTATATTTGTACTTTCAGAAGGCCTTTGACATAAAGCCACACATGACGCTGCTTATCAATTTAGGGGCCCGTGGCATTACAGGAAAGTTACTGGCATGGCTAAAGGATTGGCTGATTGGTAGGAGGCAGTGAGTGAGAATAAAAGGATCCTTTTCTGGTTGGCTGTCAGTGACTAGTGGTGTTCTGTAGGGCTCAGAGTTGGGATTGCTTCTTTTTATTTTGTATGTCAATTACATCTTTCAACATCTGGCACACTGCTAGTGTATTCCACAGTGAAGACTGATGCAAAATACTCAATTAACATCTTAACTACATTCTGCAGAGGCGATGTTGAGAGTGTGCTGACCTTTTGCATCACAACTTGGTACTCCAGCTGCAGTGCTGTCGACAAAAAAGCCTTGCAGAGGGTGGTTAGGGGAGCAGAGAAGGTTATTGGGGTCTCCCTACCTTCTGTCCAAGACCTCTTTCAGAGTTGATGCCTCCAGAAGACACGGTACATCATTAAATACCCCTCACACCCTCTCCATGAACTGTTTGTTCTTCTGCCATCAGGCAAATGTTACAGGAGCATCAAACTAAAACCACAAGGCTACTAAACAGCTTCCTCCCACAGACAGTCAGACTGCTAAATAGCTGCTCTACCTGACTCTGCTTTGGACACTTTTAACTTGCACTGGACACTTATAACTGATTTTAACTGACATGAGGCTGTTGTATTTTACTATTTATTGTTATGTTTATTATTTAGTGTTGCATTTGTTATGTTATGATTGCACTGCCCCTGTCTCATTCTGCCCTGCAGAGCTGATGTACAGTTGGAATGACAATAAAGTTTTTTGAATCTTTGAATCTTTGAATTTGCTATCTCCTTGTCACTGGTTATTATTTCTCCGGCCTCATTTTCTCACAATCCTATATCTTCTCTCATCTCTTAAATTTTTTTCATACTTGAAAAAGCTTTTACTATCCACTTTGATATTGTTTGCTAGCTTGGTCTCATATTTCCTCTTTTCTGGGTTTTCCCATCATTTTGTTGGGTTTGATTGCAGTTCCTCAGTTCACAACATAGGGTAGAAAGTTCCAGAACTCCCATTTGAGCACTGAAGCCTTGAATTGATTAGTCAAGTCCACAATCAACATTATTTATAACACTCCAGCATTGTTGCTTTGGAGCATGAGCTTGCTGAGGTTCCAAAGCACCCTACAGTTCTGAAGGAAAATGCACTCAAGTTCTCTAAAGAGTTGACTTGCTCTTCTTATGACATAATGAGAAAAATAATTCTTCTTTATTCTCTTCAATGTAGTGAGTAGGAGCCTCAGAATTATATACTATAACTAAATTCTTTTTGGCAGTACTCGTTGCTTTATTCCTGAAAATATTACAAAGGAAACTTGGAAGTAAAAGTTTTGAATTGCTTAGGGAGGGAAGCCAGAGAGTGGTAGTAGATGGTTGTCTTTCTGACCGGAGGCCTGTGAAGAATGATGTACCACAGAGATCGGTAATGGATCTGTTGTTGTTTGTCATCTATATTAATGATTTGGATGATAATTTGGTGAAACGGATTGGCAAATTTGCAGATGACACCAAAATGGAGGGACTAGTGGACAACAAGGAAGGCTGTCAAAGCTTCCAGTGGGATCTGGAGTAGCAGGAAAAATGGGCTGAAAATGGCAGATAGAATTTAATGGAGATAAATGCGAAGTGTTGAACTTTGGGAGGACAAAGCAGGATAGGAGTTACACAGTAAACGTTAGGCTACTGAGAAGTGTGGTTGAATAGAGGGATCTGGGAATATTGATCCATAATTCTTTGAAAGTAATATCACAATTGGATTGGGTTATAAAAAATGCTTATGGCACATTGGCCTTCATCAATCAATGTACTGAGTACAGGAGATGAGACGTTATGTTGAAGTGGTATAGATATTGATGAGGGCAAATTTGGAGTATTTTGTGCATTTCTGGTCCCCTTCGGTACCTACAGGGAAGATATTAATACAATTGAAAGAGTGTAGAGAAAATTTACAAGAATGTTGCCAGGACTTGAGGACCTGAGTTATTGGGAAAGGTTAAATAGGCTAGGACTTTATTCTCTGAGCATAGGAGCATGAGGGGAGATTTGATAGAGGTATTCAAAATTATGAGTGGTATAGATAGGGTCATTGCAAGCAGCTTTTTTCCACTAAGGTTCGATCAAACCTTAAAGTCATAGGTTGAGGGTGAATGGTGAAATATTTAAGGGGAATTTGAGGGGGAACTTCTTCACTCAGAGGGTGGTGCGAGTGTGGAATGAGTTGTCAGCAGAAGTGGTTGATATGGTACAATTTAAAAGAAGTTTGGATAAGTACATGGATTAGAGGGGTATGGAGGGAAGGTCAATGAGACTAAATTGAATAACAGTTCTGCCTGAAGTAGATGGACCAAAGAGCCACTTTCTGTACTGTAGTGTTCTATGACTTAATAAAACAATCTTTGTTTGTTTACAAAATTATTGCTAAACAATATTGCTAAATAATTGCTGCAAGATAATATATCTGGGCAACATAAAATAACAGCTATACTTTTTAATGTGTTTCTCAATAGTAGAATGCTGCTTGGTGTTCTGTGCAACTTTGCCAAGACCTCTGGATACTTGACATTCCTTCATTGGAACTTAGTTCCTATGTATTGGTAACTAACATCTGACAAGAATTCACTTGTCTTTATGAACTAGGCTTTAAATTAAATTGATGAAATAATTTGTCAACAAAGTTGTTATTTTCAAGCTGAGCTGCTTCTTTGTAAATGACTTTGGTATTTATAATGCACGTTTTATTTCAAGGCACTGTGTCTCTGCAAGTGTGAGTCATTACAGTCAGATGGTATGCCAGATACCTTTTATTCTTATAACAAGGGGTTTTTACTTTTTCATCCATATCTCATTCTGAAAATCCTGATCTGTATCAGCTTTATAGTTTTGAACAGACAGAAAAGTTAATGTACAATAACTCATGATGCTTTTGTTTAATTTTGCTTCCATACCTTATAAGCTCTTTTCATAATTCACAAAATCTCAATGGAAGTATGTTTTATCAGATTTTATTGCACAATAATGTTAAAACAACAAATTGGATCACATTGAATTTGACATTTTTCTGCATAGGTCCATAAATAGACCAGCTTATGATCCATTTAAAGGCCTGAGTTACAAACATTAGGATATTTTTTCAGCCATTGGGCTTAATCCCATAAGCAATAAATATGCACATGACTAGTCTGTGATGTACTTATGTAAAATATGCAAAAGGCTTCAGTTAAATATTTTAAATAGACTTGAAAATAAATATTTTAAGGGTAGCTAAATAAGTTCCATCCTTTGAAAAGCTGCATCTAACAAAGAAAAAGGAGTACTTTTTCTCTGCAATTACAGCTTCATTATCACGTAATCACTCCATGCATATTAATTAATTTTATCTTTGTATTTTTATTCTCAATGTTCTAATTTAGTTTTTAAAATACTTAATCATATTATGAAGATTTACCTTGAAGCAAAATGGTAAAATATGACATCACATCAATAAGACATATCGTGGCTCTTTTAATACATAAATTACTGTTTCCTCTTTTCGGGTAGTCTCTCTGGATTGAGGATAACTTGCTTCGACTCCATTTCTATCGGCTCTGAAGTGGTTGATGTGGTATCTGCAGATTCTATAAGACAATTCTCAGCAATTCAGTCAAAATTTGTGGAGAAAGATGTCACCTGGCTTGCTGAGAATTATACAGAACACAGAACAGTACAGTATTGTTCATGCCCAGTGGCCTATGATGTTGTGCTGACTTTTTAATCTTCTCCAAGATCGCTTTTCTCTCATGTATGCCTCAATTTTTCTTTCATCCATATGCTTATCTAAGAACCTCTTAAATGTTGCTAATGCATCTGCCTTTACAATCACTCCGGCAGTACATTTCAAGCACTTAACAGTTGCTATGTAAGAATCTACCTCTGCCATTCTCTCCTATACTGTCCTGCAATCACCTTAAAATTATGTCCTCTCTTATTTAGCCATTGCCACCTTGGGAAAAAGTCTCTGGCTGTCCACCCTATCTATGCTTCTTATCATCTTATACACCTCTATCAAGTCACCTCTCATCCATTTTCATTCCAAAAATTACCTGCTCTCTCAACCTATCCGCTCAAGACATGTTATTTAATCTAGGCAGCATCCTTCTAAACCTCCTCTGGACCTTCTCGAAAGCTTCCACAACCTTATTGTGATGAGCTGACCACAATATGCCAAGTGTGAACTGAGCACAATACTCCAAGTGAGGTCTAACCAGGGTTTTAAAGAGCTGCAGCATTACTCATGGCTCTTGAAATCAAACGTCCTACTACTGAAGGCTAACACAACAAACACCTTCTTAACCACCCTATCAACTTGTGTGACAATTTAAAGTAATCGTTCAATTAATGTGAACCCCAAGATCCTTCTGTTCCTCCACACTGCTGAGAATGCTGCCATTAATCTTGTACTTTGCCTTCAAGTTTGACCACCAAAGCTGTACAAATTCACAAGTTTCCATCTGCAGACTTACTAACCCACCTTTCTACTTCCTAGCTAAGCCATTTATAATAATCACAAAGGACAGATGTCCCAAAACAGATCCCTGCTGAAGACCACTGGTTTAGTGGTTAACCATCCTCAACTTTCTATGGGCAAACAAATTCTGAACCAATGTAGCCAAGTTTCCCTGGATCCCGTGCCTCCTGACTTTGTGAATGAGATTGCCAAGTGGAGCATTGCTGAAAACCTTACTAAGATCCATATATACCACATCAACTGCTTCACTTTCATCAACTGTTTTTTCACCTCATCAGTCAGGCTTGTGAGACATGATCTGCCCCTCACAAAGCCACATTGACTATCCCTGATCAGAATATACTTTTAAAAATGCTCGTAAATTCTCTCTAAGAAAGCTCTGTACTAGTTTGCCCATCACTGAAGTAAGATTCACTAGACTATAATTCCCAGGGTTATCCCTCTTTCCTTTCTTGAACAAGGGAATAAAATTTGACACCCTTCAATCTTCTGGTTCTACTCCTATAGCCAGTGAGGACAGAAAGATTATTGCCAAAGGCACAACAATCGTTTCCCTCACTTCCAATAGTAACCTGGTGTATATCCCATCTGGCCCCAGAGTCTTATCTATCCCAGAGTTCCAGAATAAGTTCTTTTTTAACCTCATCATTTTGAGCATATTATTCTGTTCTAGACTGACCTCACATTCATCAAGGTACTTCTTACTAGTGGATACTGAAGCAAAATTTTTGGGTACTTGGAGGTACATGGTAAAGTAGGCCATAGTCAGCATGGTTTCTTAAGGGTAAATCTTTCCTGACAAATCTATGAGAATTCTTTGAGGAAATAACAAGCAGGATAGACAAAGGAGAATCAGTGGACGTTTGTGCAGTTGGATTGTCAGAAGGCCCTGAACAAGGTACCGCACATGAGGTTGCTTAGAGCCCTTAAATTGCACAAAAAGATACTAGCATGGATAGGGGATTGGCTGATTGGCAGCAGGCAAATAGTGGGATTGAAAGAAGCCTTATCTGATTGGCTACCTGTGACTAGTGGTGTTCTTCAGGGGTCAGGGTGTTGGGATGTTGTATGTCAATTATTTGGATGATAGGGTTGATAACTTTGTGGCCAAGTTTACTGATGATACAAAGATAGGCAGAGGTGAAGGGAGTGTTGAGGAAGCAGGGAGACTGCAGAAAGACTTGGATAGATTAGATGAATGGGCAAAGAAATGGGAAGCAAAATACAGTGTCAGAAAGTGTATGGTCATGCACTTTGGTAGAAGAAAGAAAAGCATAAACTATTTTATAAATGGGGACAAAATTCAAAAATCTGATGGGCAAAGGGACTTGGGAGTCCTTGTGCAAGACTCATGAAAGATTCATCTGCAGGCTGTGTCAGTGGTGAGAAAGACAAATACATTGTTAGCATTAATTTTGAGAGGACGAGAATAAAAAAAAAACAAAGATATAATGCTGAAGCTTTAGGAGACACTGGTGAGGCCTCACTTGATGCATTGTGAATAGTTTTGGGCCCCTTATTTAAGAAAAGATGTGTTGACATCGGAGAGGGTTCAGAGGAAGTTCATGCGAATGATTCCAGGAATGAAAGGCTTAATTGTATGATGAGTGATTGATGGCTCTGGCCTTTACTTGCTGAAATTCAGAAGAATGAAGGGGGATCTCATTGAAATCTACTGATTGTTGAAAAGCCGAGATAGAGTAGATTTGGGGAGGATGATTCTTATGGTGGGGGAGTCTAGGACCAAAGAGCATAGCTTCAGAATAGAGGGAAGTTGCTGTAGAACAGAGATGAGGAGGAATTTCTTCAGCCAGAAAGTGATTAATCTGTTGAATTCATTGCTATAGGTGGCTGTGGAGGCCAGGTCATTGGGCATATTTAAGACGGAGATTGATAGGTCCTTGATTTGTCAGGGCATAAGAGTTATGGGGAAAAGATAAAACAGGAGAATGGGGTTGAGAGGAAAATGGATCAAACATGATGAAATGGTGGAGCACGCTTGATGGGGCCAAATGACCTAATTCTACTCCTGTATCTTATAGTCTTATTAAGGACCTCTCCTATATCCTTAGACTCCAGTCACGTTTCCTCTTTTTTTTTTCTGAATAGTCCTATCCTCTCTCTAGTCATCCTACTGTTCACATATGAGTAGAATCTCTTGGTGTTTTTCTTCATCCTACTTTCCAAGGCCCCTTTTGAGCTCTCCTGCATCCCTTCTTAAGTTCCTTTCTAGCTACCTTGCTTTCTAAAATTTAATTATACATCCTTCTTGCACTTGTCTAGATGATCCACTTCACTTGTCAACCATGGTTTATTCATCACACCATCCTTTACCTGCCTCAATGGAAAAAGAAACTATCTAGAGTACCTTGCAGGTGGTCCTTAAATAATGTACATTTATCAGAAAACATCTGTTCCCATTTTACACTGCCAAACACATGCCTAACAGCATCATAATCCATCTTCTCCCACTGAAGTACTTCCACATACCCTGCTCATATCTCTGTGCAAGGCAATGCTAAAGATCAGGGAGATGTGGTTACTGTCTCTGAAATGCTCACCCACTGAGAGATCTGTCACCTGAGCAAATTGTCTCAGTAATCCTTCCTGGACACACCTAACAAATTCTGCCCCATTCTGAACTAACGAGGAGACAATCAATATTAGGACAGTCGAAGTCACCCATGACAACAATCCTGTTACTTTTGCACCTTTCCCAAATATGCCTGCCAATCTGCTCCTCAGTGTCTCTGGCACTGTTGGGAGGGGTGTGCCTATAGAACACACTCAATAGGCTGATTGCTCCTTTCCTGTTTCTGATTTCCAGCCACACACTATTAGACCTTTTCTCCACAACATCATCTCTTTCTGCATCTGTGATACCAACCCTGGCACGGCATATAATGATAATGAAGATGATGACACTATCCTTGATCGGCAATGCTACTCTCCCAACTCATACAGCTTGGTCTCTGTCACCTTTAGAACATCGAAACCCTGGAACATCTACCAGTTCCTTCATTTATTTCAGATTTCCAGCATGCAGCACCTTTCTCTGACACAAATGGGTTAGGTAGTGTTTAACAGGGAGAGTGGGGAAGGGGGATTGTTTGGAATGCTGTGTTTTCCCATTGTTTCCGCCTGGGTTCTGTATACTTGCATCAAAGAGACTTGAGCTGCTCAGTGACTCCTGGTTCCTCCTCCATCTTGATCAGTAGTAGGCCAGGGATTCTCTTGAAAAGAAGAGGATATTACTCTTGGTTATGTAAATCAGTACATTAACTATTCCATATTATAATAAGCTAAGTGGGGTGTTCATTTTAAAAATAAATACTGATTGATGCACAAATATTTACCATAATACCAGAAAAAAAACCCTACCTCACTGAACAATGCTGAGAGTTCATCAATCCTTACTGTATGTGGAGTAACACTGTAAGTAATTTCCATTCCAAACGACTTTACATATTCATTCAAATAATGCACAAAATCTAACATATGTGCAGAATGCCAAGTACATGATGGAAAAAAACACCCTGCGTGTTATGCCTAATAATCTTGAGCCAAGAGCAAATATCATAACAAATGCCTGGGAAAGTCTTTGGCTTAATGCCTTGAATCATTTTGCAATATCCACTGACAAGCTCCAAATGAATATTCACAAAACATGTTGGATCTTAATCAGCTGTGGGTGTTTTCCAGTGTGCTTTTGATATGTTCTCTCTACTGCTAAAAGCTACTGAATCACTGAATAACTTTGACTATCTTTGAGACCTGATCTCCACACAGTACTGCTTAGCTTCTTCTGCCATTTGACATTATTTTTTAAAAATATGGCTTGCATAAATTGTAAAATATTCACAGGCATCATCTTTATATTCTTTAAATTTAAAGTTATACAAGTGGAAATGATTAAATATTTCATTTATTCCTCTGACTGTGTTTATAACCTTGCAGTGAAGTACTGTTAGGACATTTTTGCTCCTGGGATATTCTCTATTTCACTTCAAAGAGTTTTATTGCCCTTCTCCTCCATTAAGACAGTACTTGTCTCAAAGCCTGGCTGTTTATTGATTTTGGGTAATAAGAGTACTTTTCATTTAAAAAGAGAAAGTTTTAGGTTACATCCACTGTGAACACAGAGCAGTTTATTGGTCACCTGCTTAAGTCACACAACGACAAATATTGTGCTTAATGACTAGTAGCAGTTTTAAATTCCACTGCCATTTGTAAAACCATTTTTGTATAAATCTTTGTATGGTATTTAAGTGGTTTTACTGTATTGTATTGATTATATATTGCAATGACACAGACATTGCAGTCAGCATTGAAGCTGTTTGGAACACCATTGCCTTTAAGAATGAAGATACTTCACCAGTTTTATTGTCCGGTACCACTGTGTCAGTTCATTGAGATCTCTTGTGCTCATCAGTAATCAATAACTATGTTATAAAGAAAGAGTAGCAGGGAGAAGACATTCAGCCCCTCAAGCCTGCACTGCAATTCCCATTCCCATTCTGATATGTCTATCCACGGCCTCCTCTACTGTAAAGATGAAGCCACACTCAGGTTGGAGGAACAACACCTTATGTTCCATCTGGGTAGCCTCCAACCTGATGACATGAACATTGACTTCTCAAACTTCCGCTAATGCCCCACCTCCCCCTTGTACCCCATCCTGTATTTATTTATTTATTTATTTATTTATATACCCATGTTCTTTTTCTCTCTCTCCTTTTTCTCCCTCTGTCCCTCTCACTATACCCCTTGCCCATCCTCTGGGCTTCCCCCCTCCCCATTTTCTTTCTCCCTGGGCCTCCTGTCCCATGATCCTCTCATATCCCTTTTGCCAATTGACTATCCAGCTCTTGGCTCCATCCCTCCCCCTCCTGTCTTCACCTATCATTTCAGATCTCCCCCTCCCCTTCCCACTTTCAAATCTCTTACTAGCTCTTCCTTCAGTTAGTCCTGACAAAGGGTCTCGGCCCAAAGCGTCGACTGCACTTCTTCCTAGAGATGCTGCCTGGCCTGCTGCGTTCACCAGAAACTTTGATGTGTGTTGCTTGAAATTCTGGCATCTGCAGGTTTCCTGGTGTCTGCACTGCAATTCAGTGGGATTGTGGTTGATACATTACGCCTCAAGCACAATATACTTGCCCTGTTCCAGACTGTCTTGATTCCTCCACCAGCCAAAAATCTATTCTTCGCTGCTCAATGACTGTGTAGCCATAGCCATCTAGGGTAGGAAAAAAACACCCCCCAAAAAAATCACTGCTCTCTAAATAAAAATATATTCTAAATGTCCTATCTTTTCTCTTGAGAATCTTATCACTAATTCTAAACTTTTTAGTCTGGGAGAATAATTTCCTACACCTATTGTGTCAAGTCCTCTAAGATACAGTTGATGTTTCAGGCTGAGACCTTTCATTGGGACTGATGAAGAGTCTCAGCCTGAAAAGTCGACTGCTTGCTGATTTCCACAGATCCTGCCTGACCTGCTGAGTTCCTCCAGTATTTTGTGTGTGTTGCCTGGATTTCTAGCATCTGCAGATTTTCCCTTGTTTGTGTCCTTTGAGAGTTTTTTGTTTCAGTGGATCATTAATCATACTTCTAAATTCTAGGGAACAGAGGCCTAACCTACTCACTTTTTCCTCACATTACAGAACTGCCATGATAGGAATCAGACTAGTGACTCCCCAATCCACTCACAATAGCAAGTACATCCTTTTTTAACTAAGAAGACAATGCTTCAGGGGTGGTTTGACCAAGTCCATACATAACTGTCGTTACACTGGGGAAACGCTGTTCAGATCCGGCGCTAGGTCAGATCTGACGTAGAACTGAAGTTGCTTAAGTGTAATGTCTTTAATTATACAATGGATTTAATTACATTTTTATTATAAAACTATTACTGTATTTTTTTTAAATTTTCCTAGCTTTAATCATTCTTGGAATGATTCTAAATGCCAACAACATTGAAAAGCAATGAGAGAAAAAAAATGACAGTTAAAATCAATGACAGCTTTTCCCTCTGTCAGAGGGAGGGACTCCAGATGTGGCTGCTGAACACTCTGTCACTGTCCTGGCCTTGCTTCTGGCTTCAAAGGTACTAAGAGCCAGCAGGATCAGCTCTTTCATTCTGACCCAATAGGTAGATAGATAGATGCTTTATTGATCCCAAATGAAATTAGTGTCACAGTAGCACTACAAGTGCACAGATATAAATATTAGAAGAGAAGCAGAAAGGTGAAAAATAAGTTACCACAAACAGTCTAACAGGAGGGGGGGCCATCACATCCCCGACTATGGGTTGACTCTTTATAGAGCCTAATAGCTGAGGGTAAGAATGACTTCATATAGCGCTCTTTGAAACAGTACAGTTGACTTAGTCTATTAGTAAAAGTGCACCTCTGTTCAGTCAAGGTGGCATGCAGAGGGTGAGCAACATTGTTCAGGATTTTCCGTAGGGTCCTTTGTTCTACCACAACCTCCAGTGTGTCCAGTTTGACTCCTATAACAGAGCCAGCCTTTCTAATCAGTTTATTGAGCCCTTTGGCATCACCTGTGTTGATATCATTACCCCAGTACACCACTGCATAGAAGTTTGTACTGGTGACAACAGACTGGTAGAACATGTGAAGGAGAAGACTGTATATGCTAAAAGACCTCAGTCTCCTCAAGAAGTAGAGATGACTCTGGTCCTTCTTGTTCACATCCTTTGTGTTGGTTCTCCACTCAAGTCTGTTATCCAGGTGCACCCTCAGGTACTTGTAGGCCTTCACCACATCCACGTCCTCACCATCAATAGTAACAGGGAGTAATAGGTATAGGTTTGTAGGGATGGTAGGAAGAAATTATGAGGAAAAGGCCTGGTTTTGCTCAATCCAATCGAATAATTTATAAATATCTTGGTTGTTACTTTTGTTATTACTTCAAAATATTAATAAAGTTCATAATTTTATTACTGTTTCAATGTTACTAGTTAATTAAGTATCCCCGATTGTCATAAAGATTTGAATGCTATTAATCATTTACAGGAGTTGTATATCAACAGAATTGAATAGTATTGTAACAGGAATGTTGTGGAAGAGCAAATAAACTTCATACACTTCTTAACTTAAGGGGCCCAAGAATGTACAATCCCTTACTCAACTTAGTGACCCATGCAAAGCTAGCAAGCCAAACATTCGATGAAATTGTTATAATTTTACAAAATCACTTGAGTTGTAAACCACTAGTAAAAGCTGGGATATATAGATTTTACAAAAGGAACCAGTCAAAAGATGAAAGCCTTTCTGAATATATTCAAGAACTGCGCAATCTTTCTCTGCATTGTGACTTAAGAGATGGACTTTCTGATGCATAAAGGGATAGACTTGTATGCGGCATGCATAGTGAAAGTACTCAAATGGGGCTACTGGCAGAAAGAGACCTAACCTTAGAATGGGCATTGTCCATTGCAATATCATTAAAGCCGGCTGCAAAGGATGCAGCAGAACCACAGGAAAGGAGGTTAGAACGTGAAATGCACAAAATGTCCCTGAATGGTGCAAAGAGCTAAAGATGTTACTGATGTGGTAAATCCTCCCATGATGCAAATGACTATTGGTTCAAAGAAAAAATCTGCAATAGTGTCACAGACAAGGTCACATAGAGAGAATGTGCAAAGCAGATAAAAAGCACAACTGAGTGAAAAGTCTCACATGCAAAACTAATCAAATGCATATAGTGACCAAATGTGAGACAGACAACACAGAGTCTGGTGAAAGTGAGCCTGCCTAGAATTGTATAGTATTACTGAAACAGATCACAGGATCATGTGGATCACAATAGATGTGTCTGGTGTAAAACTGAAAATGGAGCTGGATATAGGGTCAGCTTTGTCCATAATTCCAGAGGCTGACTACAACAGGCTGTTTTCTAAGGTACCACTAGAGAAGACCTCAGTGATGTTAAATACATACACAGATGAAAAAGTGTCTCCCAAATGCAAATTGAAAGTGAATGTGACGTGGGGAGGCCAAACACAGCAGTTAGAGCTTTATGTATCGAAAAGTGGAGGGCCAGTACTTTTCAGACATGAATGGTTGAGAAAAATCCAACTAGACTGGCACTCAATCAAAGATCTCAGTGTAACATCATCAGGTAATGGCAGACCAAATGATAGCACTAACCAGACACTGGCAAGCTGCTTCATGCTAATGAGAAGGTGTTTAAGAAGGGCATTGGTAAACTGAAAGGCATAAGGGCCAGAATTAAACTGGATGAAACAGCAATACCAAGATTCCATAAAGCATGCTCAGTGCCTAATGCACTATATCCTAAAGTGGATGCTGAACTTCAGAGTTTGGAGGTGTCTGGATTTCTCTCCAAGGCTGAGTAGAGTGATTGAACCACGCATGTTGTCCCGGTGATCAAGAAAGGGAAGGCTGTAACCATTCGCATACGTGGGGATTTCAAGGTGAGCATCAACCTGGTGCTGTGTAATGTGCAGTAAACCCTGCCATGAATAGAAAACATTTTTGGACCTTTGGCAGGAAGAGAGAGGTTTTCAAAGATTGATTTGTCACAAATGTATCTGTAAATGGAGATTGAGGACTCAAGCAGGAAGTTTCTCAAAATCATCACTCACAAGGGACTGTTCCAGTATAATCATCTCATCTTTAGCATTACATCAGTTCCAGACTCTTGGCAAAGAGCAGTGGACCAAGTACTCCAAGTATCCCAAGAACACAATGTCACCTTGATGACATCATTGTGACTGGCAAAAATGATGAACAGCACCCCCAGAATCTTGATAAAGTGCTTACCAGGCTGAGTGAGTATGATCTGTGTGCAAAGAAAGAGGAATATGAGTATTTCAAGAATGAAATCGATTATTGTGGACATGTCATTGACAAGCATGGCTTACATAAGTCAGGAGAGAAGACTGAAGCAGTGCTACAGCTACCAAAAGCTGAAAATGTGTCATAACTCAGGACATACTTGGAACTTGCAAACTACTACCACTGGTTTCTCCCAAATATTGCTACAGTGCTGCATCCATTGAATGCACTGTTGCAAACAGGAGCAAACTGGGAATTGTCAGAAAAATGTGAAAGAGCATTCAAGGAAACAAAGAGACCAATAACATCAGATGAACTGCTCACCCATTATGATCCATCCCTGCTCATCAGACTGGCATGCGATACATCCCCTCATGGCATTGATGCTGTTTTGTCATACATTATGAAAGATGGATCTGAACGCCCAATTGCATTTGCTTCAAGATCACCGACGAGTGCAGAATGCAAACAGATCGACCGAGAGGCCCTTAGTCTAGTATGGGGAGTAAAGAAATTCCACCACTATCTCTATGGTCAAAATTTTTATGCTAGTGACAGATCACCAGCTCCTTGTGTCCATTTTCAATCCCAGAAAGGGAATTCCAGTGATGACTGCTACCCGGTTACAACATTGAGCACTGTTCCTAGGAGCCCACTCTTATGATATAGGGTACCCAACAACACAGCAATGCTGATGGTTGTCATGTATTTTGAGTGAAGAAGAAAAGTCTTCATACTGTGACCCTACAGAAGTGTTCCACACCACATGGTTGGACCAATTGCCGGTAACATATTCCGAAATACAAAGGGAAACAAGAACTAACCCAACATTGTCAAAAGTCTATGAAATCAGCATGCGGGAATGGCCAGCTCACGGTAACCCTATGTTTCCAGAGTTCTCAGTGATATGAGACTAACTGTCAGTATGTTAAAGAACGCTGATGTGTGGATCTCGTGTTGTGGTTCCCTCTAAGCTGCACACCAGAGTGTTAGAAAATCTGTATGAAGGACACCTGGGTACAGTCAAGATGAGGAGTCTCACTGGAGCTATGTGTGGTGGCCGGGAATAGATGAAAAGTTTGAAGACTTGTCCAAGAGCTGTTCAGGATGCCAAAAAGTTCAAAGTGCGCCCCCACAAGCAACATTACACCCCTGAGAGTGGTCCTTGTCACCATTACAAAGAGTATGTATTGGCTTTGCTGGACTTTATGTCCCTGATTGCTGTGGATGGTTATTCAAAGTGGCCGGATGTTATCCCAATGAAGTGAACCACCTCAGTAATTATTGTCTCCACTCTGAGGACTACCTTTGCCAGAAATAGCTTACTCGAACAAATTATAACCGACAACAGACCACAATACTCTTTAGGAATAAATCCAACTGTTCATGAAGAAAAATAGCATAAGACATTTCAAGTCAGCTCCTCACCACCCAGCAACGAATGGGTTAACTGAAAGGTTTATCCAAACCTTCAAGAAGTCCATTAAAGTAATGGACAAGGAGGGCATTTCTCTACAGTACGAGGTGGACAACTTCCTTCTTGTGTATCGGAACTCTGTCCATGTGATGACAAATTAAACACCTGCAATACTGTTCATGAACGGGAAACTGAGATCTTGAATAGCCCACTGCTTTACTCTCTCTGTACCCATGACTATATGGCTAGGCATAACTCAAGTACAATTTATAAATTTGCTAATAGATAGATAGATAGATAGATAGATATATTTTACTGATCCCGAGGGAAATTGGGTTTGGTTACAGCCACACCAACCAAGAATAGAGCATAAATATAGCAATACAAAAACCACAAACAATCAAACAAAACAATGCAAACTATGCCAGATGGAAAAAAGTCCAGGACCAGTCTATTGGCTCAGGGTGTCTGACCCTCCACGGAAGGAGCTGCAAGTTCGATGGCCACAGGCAGGAACGACCTCCCGTGCTGCCCAGTGTTGCATCTCGGTGGAATGTGGCCGAAGTCCAACAGTAAAAAGTTCAATATCCGGTCTACAAACACATTCCTCGATCGTAATATGACCCGGATGATACAACCATTGTTTGTATAATCTCAGATGGAGACGAGAGGGCGTACAGGAGTGAGATATACCAACTAGTGGAGTGGTGCCACAGCAACAACCTTGCACTCCACATTAGTAAGATGAAAGAGCTCATCGTGGACTTCAGGAAGGGTAAGACAAAGGAACACATATCAATCCTCATAGAAGGATCAGATTGAGCAGTTTCAAGTTCCTGGGTGTCAAGATCTCTGAGGACCTAACCAGGTCCCAACATATTGATGTAGCTATAAAGAAGGCAAGACAGTGACTATATTTCATTACGAGTTTGAAGAGATTTGGTATGGCAACAAAAAACACTCAAAAACTTTTATAGGTGTGCTGTGGAGAGCATTCTGACAGGCTGCATCACTGTGTGGTACTGGAGATGGGGGCTACTGCACAGGACCAAAAGAAGCTGCAGAAGGTTGTAAATCTAGTCGGCTCTGTCTTGGGTACTAGCCTGCAAAGTACCCAGGATACCTTCAAGTAACGGTGTCTCAGAAAGGCAGTGTCCATTATTAAGGATCTCCAGCACCCAGGGCATGCCCTTTTCTCACTGTTACCATCAGGTAGGAGGTACAGAAGCCTAAATGCACACTCTCAGAAATTCAGGAACAGCTTCTTCCCCTCTGCCATCCGATTCCTAAATGGACATTGATCCCATAAACACTACCTCACTTTTTAAATATATATTATTTCTGTTTTTGCATGATTTTTAATCTGTTCAATATACGTATACTGCAATTTATTTATTTATTTATTTATTTTCTTCTTCTATATTATATATTGCATTGAACCACTGCTACTAAATTAACAGATTTCATGACACATGCCGGTGATAATAAACCTGATTCTGATTCTGACCTCCTGAAGCCAGGTCTATGGAGGGAAGTATAGAATAAACAGATCAGCCAGTTGCCAAGTGAAGCAGCAAGGAGCTTCGAGGTCGGATAGGAAGTCCTAGTGCATGATTACCAAGAAGACAAGTGGACACCCGGTAGGATAGCTACAAGAACTGCACCACTGATGTACACAGTGGATGATGGAGATCAGAAATGAAGACATCATGTGGACCAGGTACTGGATGCTCAACTGAAGAATGCACCTGAGTTGACTGCATCCAACAAGATGGACACATTACACTCACCAGATTTACCTCTCAGTGATGACGTCACGGACAGCAAGGTGACAATGGAAACCGAGAACGTTGTCTTGGACAAGACACTTAACAAACCTGATGCCATTCCACAGTTCCAGTGGTGCAGTGAGAATATTAGACAAGACACCTGCCAAGCTTGGTGCCACTCCACAGGTCCAGAGAGGCTATCTTGAAAGAAACAGGGCGCTACCCAAAAGACTAAATCTTTAGAACTGTGAAGTTAGTTATGGACTTTTATTCTGAAAGCATGTTTATTTGGAATATAGGTTTATGGAAAGGAAATTGAATGTTTTTTACAAATACAATTTTATGTTGCATTAATCTAAAGGGGAAGGATGTGTAATGTATGGATCTATTTCTTTAGAGCAATGACTCTCCCCCACTAGCACTATGTATTGATCTGTTGCCTACGCAAGTGCATTGTTCTCCCTCTCTCTCATTTCAATGTAAAAGTACCAGTTAAGACCATCTTTCACATGCGTGTTCTTTATTTAACTGATATGTAGTTGGCACAGACACAACATACATAACGTACATAATGTAAGGATAAAATCTACAGAAGAATCACACATAAATAACAAACTAAAGTGCATTAATATTAAATGCTGTAAGGTATGGAACAGATTAACTAGTGACACTTCAAATACGATGTGGCAGGGAGTTCAGAAACTGAGGGAAGAAACTGTTTCTTATCCTGACTGTTCTTGTTTTTATGCATCGTAGTCTCCTGCTTGATTGTAGAAAGTTAAAGAGTATGCTGGATGGATGGGTGGGATCCTTAATAATACTAAAGGTCCTGCATACCAGTAATCCCAGAATAGAGAGTAATTTTGACAAAGTATTCATTCATTTGTCAAACCTTTGCTGGCAATGAATGGCTAAAATGTGTCTTTCTTCTGCATTCAGTTTCATTTTCAGGGAATGGAGTAATACCATGTGGAATGATCAAAACGAGAGAGAAAATGGTTTTCACGGAGATTGAAGCATCAAAAGTGGAGATTAAAATGTGATTAAACAGATTAGAAGCTGCAGAGTTTTTTTTGAGTGAATAACAGATCAAAGAATGGTTAGGTCAGATTTTCAAACTGCATTTGTAAATAGTTGGATGAAAATTTCCACTAAGAGTGGACACAGAAGGAAATGCAAGAGATTTTTGGGTGGATCATGAAACAAACGTATTACAAGAGATGGGTTTCTCCCCATCAGTTTAAAAGTAATATCCTTGTGAGATTTATAATCAATGTGCAACAAGAAATAGGGAGTTGAAATAAATGGGTATTTTTTTTGTTAAGATAAAACAAGTGGTATATCACAAAGACCAGTGTCACGGCCTCAGCTTTTAACAATTTTTATAAATGACTCAGATGAAGATTCTGAAGGTGTGGTTACTAAATCTGTTGATAGCAATAGATTAATAAGAAAATAAGCTGTCAAGAGGAAATAAAGAGGCTATAAATGTAACCAATAGATAGGCTAATCAAATGGGCGAAGATGTACATAATGGAGTATAATATGGACAACGTGATAGCATCCAGCTTGTCAGGAAAAATGAAAAAGAAACATATAATCTAAATGAGAAGAAATTTCAGAACTCTGGAATACAGAGATATCTGGGAGTTCCAGTAGATGTTTTACAAAAAGTTAATAAAGAGGAATTAGGAAAACTATTAGAATTTCAGGGAGTGTTTGATTCAAAAAATAGAGAAATTCTGTTTCACTGATATAGGGCATTGATAGGATTATATTTCTAATGCTGTGTACAGTACTTAGTCTTCTGAAGGCAGGATCCTACTACTCTGGGAACAGTTCAGAACAGTTTTACTGGATTAATGCTTTGAATGACTGGGTTCTCTTCTGAGGAATGTTTGGACAAGTTACACTTGCATCCGTTGGAGTTTAGGAGAGCAGAGTTGATTGAAATATATAAAATCCTAAGAGGTGTTAAAAGGATGCATGTGGAGAGCATGCTTCTTGGAGAAGCATGCTGTGAACCAGGGTTCACAGCTTAAGAGGTGCTCGCGTAAGACAAAAATAAGGTAAAATATATTTTCTCGAGTGTTTAGAAATCTCTTCATCAGATTGAAAGCAGATTGCGTGAACTTTTTAAAGCAGAGAATTTTAGATTTTTGATAAGTAAGCAGATGAATGATTACAGGACATTTATAGGAACGTGAATCTGAGCTTACAATGTGATCAGACTTGATTTTTTTTTAATGTCGATACAGTCTTGAAGGGTTGAATGACATATTTCTGCACCCAATCCTTATATTAGCAGCTTTTTTGATGCATTGGTAGAAGTGACTGCTGCATAGAACTGATAGAGATAAACTCTCATTGCCATCACCCTCTAGGAGTGACAATACTATCATAGTAAGTGGGATATATTCAAATCCAATCTAATAGCTCAAAACAGGATATTGTATCCCAGCAACAACAGCTGAATTGTATCACGTCACTGGCTTTAATGATCTGGTGTTCTCCTCACTTTCCCATTGCCTTTAAAACCAGGGGAATAACCTTCATTCCTACAGGAATTCGAAACAGTATGTCTGATAGAGCACTAGGCATACCTAACGATGAATTGGCAACTATGAGGCTGCAAAATAACAGAAAAAGCATAATATAGACAAAAATAAATATCAATCACTGCTCTACATTTCTGACATATATGCACTTTGAATGATGGTAAACAATTAAGCAATTAATGGGCAATTAAATATTTCATCTTAATAGTGGAAAAAGTGTGTGTAACAGATTATGAATACATCCATCTTTAAACTTTCCAAAGATCCCATGCTGAAGTCATCCCATTTATGAAGCTGTGATTATTTGTCCCTCTCCTATTCCTTGGCTCTCACTGGCAGTTAGTGGGGTGGAAATGAGACTTGAGGCTTTTAAGTGGTGTGGACACCTGTTGACAAGTACAGTCTTTGTGACGATGCCCTTACCTAATCCCTCTCTGCTTGTAGATACATTTACTCTTCGTTTTGACAAGAGAACAAAGAAAAGCTTCTTGACCAAGTTTGTCAGTCCTCATTTCATTTGAGCAAAATGGGGTCATCATGTCAGAGCACCACATGCAAAGATCATTCAGTAATAACTCTCTTCATACTAACTGGTGTCTTACAGAAGGAGTCAAATTGAGTAATTATTTGAAAAATAGTATTAAAATAGCTCAAGAGAAAACAGCACCAATGACAGTACGCAATATTCCTCTGTTACTGTTAAAGATATCATGCTGCCATGTCAGCAAACAGTGCTTTTTAAGTCTAACTATACTCAGCCAGTGGTATGTTCTGCTGTGAATATATTACAGATGGTTGGCTTTTGGCAATCACATCGAAAAGAGAATTTGAGCTTTCTGCACGCAATCATTTCTTCCTTAATGCATCTTGCCCTCTGGGACCTAATATTTTGTTCCCACCATGTGATTGTGAAAGATTTCATTGCAGGAGTCAACAAGAATAAAAATATTTTCCTTCCTCTAAAGTGGAAATCATTGACAGAAGAAGAAGGAGCATTTCAAGCACTTCAACATGCAATTATTAAAAGCAATTTAGAGTCACGCCTCAGCTAGTTCTCACAAACTAGTACCAATACATAGACTTTTTGTCTAGAATCTTCAGATTCTCTTTTTAGAGTTATAGAATCATAAGGCACAACCACACAGAAAAAGGCCATTCGCCCCATTCGCCCCATTTTTCTGCCTAGTCCCACCAACCCACACCTGGATCATAGCTCGCCATAACCTTCCCATCTACGTACTTACCCTAATTTCTCTTTGATGTTGCAATTGAACCCGCATTCACCACTTGTGTTGGCAGCTTATTCCATAATTGCACTGCCCACTGAGTGAAGAAGTTCGTCCTCAGGTCACCCTTAACCTATGATGCACATTTCACCCTTAACCTATGACCCCTGGTTCTATTCTCAGCCAACTCAGTAAAAAAGCAACAATAGCTTATCCATTGCTCCACACTTTATTTGATGTTACATGGTCAAGTTTCCAACCACACCATCGAAACCACACTGAGAAAAGTCTGTGTGATAGTGACTCTTTCACTACTTCCCTTCTTCATCATATTGCTTTTCATGCCTCCTTCTGAGCTACATTGTTTAGTCAATCGCCACATCATTGTATGAAAACCTAAAAAATCACAGATGCATTGAATAGCTGAAGATGTAACTGGCATTTCCCACTTTGGCAAGAAAATTAAGAAATAAGCCTATTATCCAGGCAGAAGGATCTTCCAGCATTTGCTTTGCATGAGGGTTACTAGATGGTACAGCAATTAGGAAATTGAACATAAGGTGATTGTCTATTGCTAGGGGAATAGAATACAGATTAAGGAGTTTATGCATCAATTTTGGGCACTGGTGAGGATATCTGGGTTACTGTGTACAACATTGGTCCCCTCATCTATTGAAGACTATTAATGTATTGGACAGTTTGGAGAACTAATACTTGAAGCTGCTGTACAAGGAAAGATTGGGAAATCTAAATTTGCATCTCTTTGACATTAAAGGAGCATGTGAGTGGGATTATGGATAGATAGGAATGCAGTTACAAATACATCACCTGCGATCTCATTAAATGATGGCAGAGGATTGAAGGGCTGAGAAACTGGCTCTTGCTCCTATTCCCCCTCCCACTGTGGTAATTGTTCTTTGTACATCATCAGGTTGATTCATGGACAGATATCAGTTTGCTTTACTGGAATTAGCAGTTTCCTTATGAGCTGCAATGTAGATACAATGTTCCAACTTCTACCCTTAATGTCTGTTTCACTTGCCAGTAATAGCTCTTGTGTTGGTATCAGATGTAATATTGGTTCTTGTTTTAATGTTCGTTTTCATTATTACTCCCTATATGAGCTTCATTTTTCATTACTGGACTCTTATTTAAGCGGCAGTCTATTATTAGAGCCTGCGTGTTGCCAGTTTCCATTATTAGTTCTATAAATGAGTCTGTTTGTGTTACTGATCTTGCTGGTGTCAGTTTCTAACAAAAAGTGCTAAAATAATACCAGTTTCCACCAATAATTTCTGGATTATCAATAAAATCTCATATTGAGTAGATTGTTGTGAAAACAATGAATTGATGTGATAGAACTGTTTGAAGTGTAAAAAGGAGAACTTTGTTTTATCCAGTAGTGGAAAGGTTGATAACCAGTGGGCAAAGATTTAAGGTGGTTTACAATCAGGAACAATAACACGAGGATTCTCTTCTAATGACTTGGAAAGGACAGTCTAAAAATAATTCTAAACAAGAATTGAAGTAAAAGAACATTGCCATAACATGATAATAGAGGAGAGAAATGGAACTAATTAGAATGCTCCTCAAGACAATCTAACTCACACATTCAATTGGTTGTATGACTTCTTTCAGTTGTAAACTATGATTTCATAAAACAGGAGTCAATGATTCCTGAAGAAGAATTGCACTATTTAGCAATATCAAAATGATGCAAAAGAAATTAACCTTCTGCTGACGTACTCTATTCAAATCTAAGTTAATTTTCAGGGTAAGTTATTGGAAGAATAATTAGTTTGAAGTGGTGATGAATTCAGCCTATTGGAATTATCAGTAGGCATTTTGATCCCATTCCAATTCAGACCAAAAGTAGTGTGAAGGAAAAATGGAAGTAGTTCATTTCCAGCACGTGCTTCTCCTACTTGCAAATTTATCTTTATCTTTATCACATCTAAAACAAAACCAGAAAATCACATTGTTTGAAGAAAATTATTGAATTTTGGCTGGGCCAGTTACCTGACAGCATGGATAGGACATGTTTATATTTCTTTTGAAGATTCAAAGAGTCAAAGTACATTTATTATCAAAGTATGTATGCAGTATAATGCAGTGGATGTGGTGTATTTGGATTCTCAAAAGGCTTTTGACAAGGTCCCACACAGGAGATTAGTGTGCAAACTTAAAGCACACTGTATTGGGGGTATAGTATTGATGTGGATAGAGCATTGGTTGGCAGACAGGAAGCAAAGAGTGGGAATAAACGGGACCTTTTCAGAATGGCAGGCGGTGACTAGTGGGGTACCGCAAGGCTCAGTGCTGGGACCCCGGTTGTTTACAATATATATTAATGACTTGGATGAGGGAATTAAATGCAGCATCTCCAAGTTTGTGGATGACACGAAGCTGGGCGGCAGTGTTAGCTGTGAGGAGGATGCTAAGAGGATGCAGGGTGACTTGGATAGGTTAGGTGAGTGGGCAAATTCATGGCAGATGCAATTTAATGTAGATAAATGTGAGGTTATCCACTTTGGTGGCAAAAACAGGAAAACAGATTATTATCTGAATGGTGGCCGATTAGGAAAAGGGGAGGTGCAATGAGACCTGGGTGTCATTGTACACCAGTCATAGAAAGTGGGCATGCAGGTACAGAGGGCAGTGAAAAAGGTGAATGGTATGCTGGCATTTATAGCAAGAGGATTCGAGTACAGGAGCAGGGAGGTACTACTGCAGTTGTACAAGGCCTTGGAGAGACCATACCTGGAGTATTGTGTGCAGTTTTGGTCCCCTAATCTGAGGAAAGACATTCTTGCCATAGCGGGAGTACAAAGAAGGTTCACCAGATTGATTCCTGGGATGGCAGGATTTTCATATGATGAAAGATTGGATCGGCTGGGCTTATATTCGTTGGAATTTAGAAGATTGAGGGGGGATCTGATTGAAACGTATAAAATCCTAAAGGGATTGGACAGGCTAGATGCAGGAAGATTGTTCCCGATGTTGGGGAAGTCCAGAATGAGGGGTCACAGTTTGAGGATAAAGGGGAAGCCTTTTAGGACTGAGATTAGGAAAAACTTCTTCACACAGAGAGAGGTGAATCTGTGGAATTCTCTGCCACAGGGAACAGTTGAGGCCAGTTCATTGGCTATATTTAAGAGGGAGTTAGATATGGCCCTTGTGGCTAAAGGGTTCAGGGAATATGGAGAGAAGGCAGGTACAGGGTTCTGAGTTGGATGATCAGCCATGATCATACTGAATGGCAGTGCAGGCTCAAAGGGCCGAATGGCCTTCCTATTTTCTATGTTTCTATGTTTAATATAGAACCCTGAGATTTGTCTTCCTCCCAGACAGCCATGAAGCAAAGAAAACCATGGAACTCATTTAAAGAAAAACATCACTCCCACCCCCAACACACAAAAAAAAAACAAATCATGCAGATGGCAACAAAAAAAAAGTGAAAAAAAAAACAGAATATAAAACATAAAATTGAAAGGGCCCAGGAATATTCAGTTCAGCTCAGTGTTCATTATCTGCAAGCGACTCAGATTCAAAATCCTGCCTCCAATTATTCAAGATCTCCTAGTCGAGTGATAAAAGATAGCATTTATTGTCATTAATGTTTGATTCATCGAGTGAATTGTGGCCAGGAAGAGATAGCTTGTGAATTGAGAATCAACATGAGTTGATGTACTTAATAGCAAAGTGGTTCACCCTCAGCTTCCTCGTGAAGTTTAAGCTGCATTTCTCAAGGGATGCCTTTTTTAACTCACTATGTAAACTTACAAAGAAGACCTAAAAATACAGAAATCTTACATTTCAGTGGAATTGATATTCCTGAAATGCTAATAAAACTCTTCAGCCCAGAAAGAATACAATTTAAACAGTGGTGGTTGATGCTCTTACTGAGTGAATTAAACATTGATAACAAATGGTATTTAATATCACTTTAGTAGAAATTTAGAATTATCTGTATTTTCGACAAGGCGTAGTGAATAAAGCTTACCATCATTCCAAAGCACCATGGTAGGTTATGGCACTTCACAAGATAGATAATTTTACATCATAGCAGAGAGTAGCTGTGTGGTTGTTATCAGCTGAACGGGTAACACTGACTTCCCATCAGGAAAGGAACAGCACTTGTTTTCAGCAATAGGGTTGGAAGAGAATTTTAAACCCAAATTATTTGTGTAAAGCATTTGGAAGTGATCTTCTTATGAAGATCATTTGAGAGCACTAAATAATGGTGGGGAAAGGTTCAGCCAGGGAAAGAACACACATGCCTCTACCTTCTAATTAGGCTGAGAGAGATGTCTATATTAATGCCATTTTAGAGATGTGCAGTAGAGAGCATCCTAACAAGCTGCATCACTACATGATGCAAAGCTGCATTGCAGAGGACAGGAAGGCTCTATAACAGGTAGTTAAAACTGCCCAACTCATCACTGGCAGCCTATCTGCCATCAAGGACATATATATAGAAAAGCACCACAAAAGGACCATTGGCATCTGAAGTTTCCCACCCACCCTGCTGATGGACTGTTTGTCCCACTCCCATCAGGGAAGCTACGTCTCCTCCAAGCCAGGACCTCCACACTCAAAAACAGTTACTTTTCCCAAGCAGTAGGCTGATCAACATGTCCGCCCACTAACCCACCCCTCTACACTCTGCATCACCACTACTTTATCATTTCCTGTCAGTCACCTTAGGAACAGATACTCCTGTGCCTAGCATCACTTTATGCACATACAATAAATCTACTTATATAAACTATCTTAAGTATTTATATTTAGTTAGTTTTTTTATTATTATTGTGCTCCTTAGCTTATTTCATTCTTTTTTGTGCCACATTGGATCCAGAGTAACAATTATTTTGTTCTCCTTTACACTTGTGTACTGGAAATGACATTAAACAATCTTGAATCTTGTATGCTGTACTCCCCCATACCAGTTTACTTCCACATCTGGGAGAAAACACTATTAGCTTAGCTTTCAGTGAGCTGATGCAGAAACATTAAAAGCTGTGTTTTTTTAGTGCATGGCCCACAACTGCCAGACTCAATTTATCTGAGACAGTCAACATCAGAAGACGCATTACAAAAAGGCAGTGTAACAATAGTCATGGGGGTTTTCAATATACAGGTAGACAGGGAAAGTACGGCTGGCATTGGATCTTATGAGAGGGAATTTGCAGAATGTCCACAACATGGCTTTTTGGAGCAGCTTGTGGCTGAGCCCATTAGGGAATCTGTTATTTTGGATTGGGTGTTGAGTAATGACCCAGATTTGATTGGGGAGTTTAGGAGGTGGGGACCAGATTATGATAGAATTCACCCTGTAATTTGAGAGGGATAAGGATAAAGTCAGATTTATCAGTATTAGAGTGGGGTAAAGGGAATTACAGCAGCATTAGAGATAAGCTGGCCAAAGTTGATTGGAAGGGAACAAGAGCAGGGATGACCATAAGACATAGGAGCAGAATTAGGCCATTTGGCCCATCAAATTCGCTCCAGCATTCAACCATGGCTGATCCTTTCCTCTATCTCCTCCACAACCCCAGTTCCCGGGCCTTCTCCCAGTAACCTGTGATGTGATGTCCAATCAAGAACCGATAAATCTCTGCCTTAAATACACCCAGTGACCTGGCTTCCACAGCTGCATGTGGTAACAAATTCCACAAGTTCACCACCTTCTGGCTGAAGAAATTTCTTTGCATCTCTGTTTAAAATGGAAGCCTCACTCTCCAGAGGCTGTGCCCTCTTGTCCTAGACTCTCCCACCATGGGAAACATCCTTTCTACATCTACTCTGTCTAGGCATTTCATCATTTAAAAGGTTTCAATGAGATGTCACCTCATCCTTCTAAATCTCAGTGAGTACAGACCCAGAGCATCAAACATTCCTTGCATGATAACCCTTTCATTTCCGGAATGGTCCATGTCAATCCCCTCTGGACCCTTTCCAACGTCAGCACATCTTTTCTTCGATGACGAACCCAAAACTGGTCACAATACTCAAGGTGAGGCCTCACCGCTGCCTTATAAAGCCTCAGTATCACATCCCTGCTCTTGTGTTCAAGACCTCTTGAAATGAATACTAACATGCATTTGCCTTCCTCACCACCAACTCAATCTGCTAGTTAACCTTCAAGGTGTCCCAAGTTCCAAGTCCCTTTGCATCTCAGATTTTTGGATTTTCTCCCTGTTTAGAAAATAGTCTGTACATTTGTTTCTACTACCAATGTGCATGACCATGCATTTTCCAACATTGTATTTCATTTGCCATGTTCTTGCCCATTCTCCTAATCTGTCTAAGTCCTTCTGCAGCCTACCTATTTCCTCAACACTACCTTCCCTCCACCAATCTTTGTATCATCTGCAACAAAGCCATCATCTAAATCATTGACTTACAGAAGTGGTCCCAACACTGACTCCTGTGGAATATCATGAGTCACTGGCAGCCAAACAGATGAAGATCCTTTTATTCCCACTCACCGCCTCTTACCAATCAGCCAATGCTCTGATCATGTTAGTAACCTTACAGTAATATCATGGGCTCTTAACTTAGTAAGCAGCCTCATGTGGGGCATTTTGTCAAAGGCCTTCTGAGAGTCCAAATTTACAACATACACTGCATCCCCTTTATCTATCCTACTTGTAGTCTCCTCAAAGTATTCCAACAGGTTCGTCAGGCAAGATTTTTCCTTAAGGAAACCATACTGATCTGTCCAATCTTGTCCTGTGACACCAAGGACTCCATAACCTCATCTTTAACAATTGACGGCAACATCTTCCCAACCACTGAGGTCAGGCTAACTGGTTTATAATTTCCTTTCTGCTGCCTTCCTCCTTTCTTAAAAAGTGGAGTGATATTTGCAATTTCCCAATCCTCTAGCACCATACCAGAGTCCAATGATCTTCGAAAGATCATTGCTAATGCCTCCACAATCTCTAACTCTACCTGTTTCAGAACCCTGGTATGCAGTTCATCTGGTCCAGGTGACTTACGTATCCTTTCAGCTTACAGCTTTCTGAGCATCTTATCCCTTGTAATAGTAACTGCACTCAGTTCTCTAGTAACTGCTAATGTCTTCCACAGTGAAGACTGATGCAAAATACTCATTTAGTTCATCTGCCATCACCTTGTCCTGTTATTATTTCTCCGGCCTCATTTTCTAGCAGTCCGATATTCACTCTCATCTCTCTTTGGTTTTTTGCAGACTTGAAAGAGCTTTTACTATCCACTTTGATATTGTGTGCTAGCTTGCTTTCATATTTCACTTTCCCTTCTAATGATTCTTTTAGATTTAATGATTCTAAAATTCTCTTTAATGATTCACTCTGTAGGTTTTTAAAAGCTTCCCAATCCTGTATCTCCCTGCTAATTTTTGCATAGTTGTATGCCCTTTCTTTTGTTTTTACATTAGCTTTGACTTCTCTTGTCAGCCACAAGTGCTATTTTGCTATTTCAGTATTTCTTCATTTTTGGAATACACCTGTTCTGCACCTTCCTCATTTTTTCCCAGAAACTCGAGCTATTGCTACTCTGCTGTCATCCCTGCCAGTATCTCCTCCCAATTTACTTTGACTAACTCTTCTTCTATACCACTGTAATTTCATTTACTCTACAGAAACACTGCTACATCAGACTTTACTTTCTCTGTATCAAATTTGAAGTTGAACTCAAACATATTGTGATCACTGGCTCCTAAGGGTTCTTTTACCTTAAGCTCGCTAATCGCCTCTGATTCATTACATAACACCCAATCCAGTACAGGTGATCCCTAGTAGCCTCAACAACAAACTGCTTTAAACAGCTACCTTGTAGGCATTTAACAAACTCACTCTCTTGAGATCCATTACTAATCTGATTTTCCCAATCGATGTGCATGTGCATGTTAAAATCTCCCATGATATCATAACATTGCCCTTTTGACACATCTTTTCTATTTCCTGCTGTAATCTGTGGTCTACATCCCAACTACAGTATAAAACTGCTATCAGGGTCTGTTTACCCTTGCAGTTTCTTAATTCAACCCAGAAGGATGATGGTAGAGCAGCAATGACTAGAGTTTCTGGGAACAATTCGGAAAGGGCAGGATAGATACATCCCAAACAACAAAAAGTATTCTAAAGGCAGGATGATGCAACTATGGCTGACAGGAAAAGTCAATGCCACTGAAAAGCAAAAGAGACGGCGTATATAATAGAGCAAAACCTAATGAGAAATTAGAGGATTGGGAAGCATTTAAAAACTTACAGGAGGAAACTAGGAAGCCATAAGGATTGCAAAGATGATATATGAAGGTGAACGAGCCAAAAATATCAAAGAGGATACCAAAAAAGTTTCTTCAGATATTTATACATAGGTATCCATTAGTCTCGTGAGACCATGGATTTGTGCCTTGGAAGTTTTCCAGGGTGCAGGCCTGGGCAAGGTTGTATGGAAGACCGGCAGTTGCCCATGCTGCAAGTCTCCCCTCTCCATGCCACCGAAGTTGTCCAAGGGAATGGCATTAGGACTCATACAGCTCGGCAGCGGTGTCATCGCAGAGCAATGTGTGGTTAAGTGCCTTGCTCAAGGACACAACACGTTGCCTCAGCCAAGGTTTGAACTAGCGACCTTCAGATCACTAGACAAACACCTTAACCACTTGGCCACGTGCCAGCACTTCTTCAGATATATAAAGAGTAAAAGAGAGGCGAGAGTAGATATTGGACTGCTGGAAAATGCTACTAAAGAGGTAGTAATGTGCAGTAAGGAAATAGCGGATGAATGGAATATGTATTCTGTATCAGTCTTCACTGAAGAAGACACTAGCCAGATGTTTGCGAGTGTCAAGGGGCAGAAGTGAGTGAGTTGCTATTACTAGGGAGAAGGTGATTGGGATGCTGAAAGGTCAGAATATAAATAAGTCACCTGGACCAGATGGACTACACCTGAGTGTTTGGAAAGAGGCAGCTGAAGAGATTGTGGAGGCATATGCGTAATGATCTTTCAAAAATTACTAGATTTTGGCATGGTTCTGGAGAACTGGATAATTGCAAGTGTCACTCCACTTCTCAAGAATGGAGAGAAGCAGAAGAAAGGAAATTATAGGCCAGTTTGTCTAACCTCAGTGGTTGGGAAGATGTTGGAGTCGATTGTTAAGGATGAGTTTTCAGGGTACTTGGAGGCACATGATAAAGTCAACCAAAGTCAGCATAGTTTACTTAAGAGGAAATCTTGCCTGACAAATCTGTTAGAATTCTTTGAGGAAATAATAAGCACGATAGGCAAAGGAGAATTAGTTGATGTTGTGTACTTGGATTTTCAGATGGCCTTTGACAAGGTGCAACATATGAGGCTGCTTAGCAAGAAAAGAGCCCATGGTATTACAGGAACAAAACTAGCATGGATAGGGCATTCGGTTATTGGCAGGAAGCAAAGAGTGGGAATAAAGGGAGTCTTTTCTGATTGACTGCTTGTGACTAGGTGTCTGTGTTGACCACTTCTTTTAACATTATATGTCAATGATTTGGATGATGGAATTGATGGCTTTGTGGACAGGTTTGTGAATGATATGAAGGTAGGTGGAGGGGCAGGTAGTGCTGAGGAAGCAGGGAGGCTGCAGAAGGGCTTAGACAGATTAAGAGAATGGGCAAAAAACTGGCAGACGGAATTACAGTGATAGGGAGTCATGCAGTTTGGTAAAATGGATAAAAGCACAGACTATTTTCTAAATGGGGAGAAAATTTTTTTTAAATGATGTGCAAAGAGACTTGGGACTCCCTAAAGGATGAGTCAGTGGAGAGGAAGGTTAGCATTCATTTCAAGAGGATTAGAATATTAAAACAAGGATGTAATGCTGAGGTTTTATAAGGCACTAGTGAGGCCTCACTTGGAGTACTGTGAATAGTTTTGGGCCCCTTATCTGCTAGAGTTGGAGAGGGTTCCGAGGAGGTACACAAGGATGATTCCAGGAATGAAAGGGTTATCGTACGAAGAATGTTTGATGGCTGTTGTTCTATACCTGATGGAATTTAGAAGGATGAGGGGTGGTTCAAAGGAGGTTCACAAAAATGATCATATGATGAGTGTTTGATGGCTCTGGGCCTGTACTCACTAGAATTTAGACATCTCATTGAAACATATCGAATCTTGAAAGGCCTAGGTAGAGTGGATGTGGAGAAGATGTTTAGTGGGGGAATTTAGGGCCAGAGGGCACAACATCAGAATAGAGGGACATCTATTTAGAATGGAGATGAGGAGGAATTTCTTTAGCCAGAGGGTGGTGAATCTGTGGAATTCATTACCACAGGCAGCTGTGAAGGGCAAGTCATTTGGGCATATTTAAAGCCCAAAGAGTTTGACAGGTTCCTGATAAGTCAGGCATGAAACGTTACAGGGAGAAGGCAGGTGAATGGGGTTGAAAGGGAAATAGTTCAGCCATGATCAAATGGGAGAGCGGACACAAAGGGCCAAATAACCTAACTCTTCTCCAATGTTTTATGGTCTTATAGTCTAAAACTGAGCTAACTTCATCTCCTATCTCCTGAGTAGATAAACACAATGAAGTGGAAGTGAATGAAAACACAATGTTTACTTTTGGTATCTTTGACTTATAATTTTCCAGTACGTTTATAACTTATACTCTATTCACCCTTCCTTTTCACTTTGAGGACAATGAAGCATGATAATCAAGATTATATTATTCTTTGTTCGTATAGATTTGAATTAATTATGTCTGTTACTAAGCAGATAGATACCAAGGGACAATGGGGATTCAAAAGAATGCTGAGAGAGCAATTAAGTCTCGAGTAAGATTATTTCTATTTAAATTAACTAACCCTTTGGATGAGTAACAGTTTCTGTCTTGCAGACAGTGCAGATTTTCACTGTACAATATTTCATCCTGAATGCAAATTAATCTTCATTTTGCTTCACATTCTGGTTGATATTTAGTCCCAATTAAAATCTTATACAGTGTAATTTCTTAAGTAGGTGGATTTCAAGCTGTGAAGCATATCAATATTTAATTGGTTGATTAAATGAAGTGACTTTCCAAAGTGAAGCAGAATAGTTTGGAAAGTAGAATTGGTAACACATTTTCGGATATCTGATTACAATAATGCAGAGAGGAGAAATTCATTTAAAATTTGCTGTTTCGCTGATTTTCCCTGAACATCATTTGGGTGAGAATAGCATGGTACAACTCCAGGAAGATGAGATGTTCTGACATTCACTGAGGTGTAGGCAGTGATCTGTTTGTTTATTAATAATCAGTGATGGAAACTATTAACTGAATTAGAGTATGCCATGTTGTTGTACACATCTGTTGTCCTTTTAGTCCTATTGATTCATCTACACTATTTCTGAGCCAGATCTAGCAAGTAATTTATGACATTTTTAACCAATCTTTGGCTCACAAACAGGCCTTGGTCTTGAAAACCCTGTTGAAAGTTAGGGGTTTTAGTCCAGTTTCTTTGGATATGATCAATGTTGACTGGGAACCTCATTTCAAAATCTGAGTGGAATTTCAGGTGAGATGAATAGTTACTTATTGTGCAAACACGAGGAAACCTGCAGATGCTGGAAATTCAAGCAACACACACAAAAAAATGCTGGTGAACGCAGCAGGCCAGGCAGCATCTATAGGATGAGGTACAGTCGACGTTTTGGTCCGGGATCCTTCGTCAGGACTAACTGAAAGAAGAGATAGTAAGAGATTTGAAAGTGGGAGGGGGAGGGAGAGATAAATAATGATAGGAGAAGACAGGAGGGGAGTGGTGGATCTAAGAGCTGGAAAGTTGATTGGCAACAGGGATACCAGACTGGAGCAGGGAGAGGATCATGGGATGGGAAGCCTGTGGGGAGGGAAGCCCGGAGGGTGGAGAGCAGGCAAGGAGTTATAATGAGAGAGGCAGAGGGAGAAAAAAGAGAGAGAGAAAAAAAGGGGGAAAAATAAAAAAATATATTAAAAAAATAATTTAATAAATAAATAAGGGATGGGGTGTGATGGGAAGGAGGGGCATTAACGGAAGTTAGAGAAGTCAATATTCATGCCATCAGGTTGGAGGCTACCCAGACGGAATATAAGGTGTTGTTCCTCCAACCTGAGTGTGGCTTCATCTTGACAGTAGAGGAGGCCGTGGACAGACATATCAGAATGGGAATGGGACGTGGAATTAAAATGTGTGACCACTGGGAGATCCTGCTTTCTCTGGCGGACAGACCGTAGGTGTTCAGCGAAACAGTCTCCCAGTCTGTGTCGGGTCTCGCCAATATATAGAAGGCCGCATCGGGAGCACCGGACGCAGTATATCACCCCAGCCGACTCACAGGTGAAGTGTTGCCTCACCTGGAAGGACTGTCTGGGGCCCTGAACGGTGGTGAGGGAGGAAGTGTAAGGGCATGTGTAGCACTTGTTCCGCTTACAAGGATAAGTGCCGGGAGGGAGATCGGTATCCCATCCCTTATCTATTTATTTAATACATTTTTTATTTTTTTCTCTTTTTTTCTCTCTCTTTTTTCTCCCTCTGCCCTCTCACTATAACTCCTCACCTGCTCTCCACCCTCTGAGCTCCCCTCCCCCTTTCTCTTTCTCCCCAGGCTTCCCGTCCCATGATCCTCTCCCTTTTCCAGTCTGATAGCCCTTTTGCCAATCAACTTTCCAGCTCTTAGATCCACCCCTCCCCTCCTGTCTTCTCCTATCATTTCGGATCTGCCCCCTCTCACTTTCAAATCTCTTACAATCCCTTCTTTCAGTTAGTCTTGACGAAGGGTCCTGGCCCGAAACATTGACTGTATCTCTTCCTATAGATGCTGCCTGGCCTGCTGTGTTCACCAGCATTTTTTGTGTGAGTTGCTTATTTGCTCTGCTTGAATTTTGTTGACAGACTTTTTTTTATACTATTCCTTAAATCAAATTTGTGAAGTAGTATGTATAATGACATGGGCAAGTAATTATCGTGTATAAATGAATGTAACTAACTTTCCCAGAGATATGTGTATGTGTATATATCCAGTATTATTAACTTGCAACAATACAACTCTTGTTGAATTGCTAAGTTCATCAGCTAGTTACGATAAACTACACACATTATTTTGACAATATGAAGGAGGTAACCAACCTGAAATGTTAACTCTGTTTCTCTCTCCTTAGACACTGATTGACCTGCTGGGTATTTCCCACATTTTCTGCATATAATAAGCATATGAAACAGCTTGGTTTTATATGCTTATTAATGAATATTTCCAGGCCTAGTGTTGCCTCAACGATGTAGTGTTAATGGCATAAAAACTGGGCCCACTGCCAAGAATCAGTATGCAGTATTTCCCAATGGAGATGCACCATGCGGGCATTGGATCAAAGTTAGAATTCAGGCTTCCTGAGTTGTCATGGTCAAATAATAGTCCATTGACAATTATGGCAGCAATCACTTGGACTAGTGTAGCAGACAGTAAAGAGATGACTGAGACTTAACAGGATATCATGTATTTCCACGATTTAAATACCAGCTAACAATATTCAGCAATGCAGCTGTGAACATTTACTGATTTAAAAACTCCAGTCAATTAGCTAGTGCAAAGATCTAAGCAGTTACTATTTATGGCATGTAACAGAGTCTGGAGTGCAGTGTTTTGAAAAATTAGTAGTAGTGTTTAAGTTCAACTGAAAGAATTTTTTTAAAATTGAAGACTTATAGAGTGTTCCCTTAGTTTAAAAGACATGTAAAATAAAGGCATAAAACTCTTAATATTGGCGATGTATGAAAAAGAGTGGTTCGGTGTAAAATGAGCACATTTGTAACTGATTATTTATGAGGGACAATTTATTACTCATCCAGAAACGAATGTGATTTGTAAAGATAGTTCAGCTATATTTCATTTTATCAGACTTGATTTTTCAGGTTGTGTGTTGTAATCTCATTTTTTACTTTAATTCTAAATTACATACTAATTTTGTATTTTAATATAATACATTTAATTAACTTCAGCTCTACCTAGTTTAATTATAAGTGGCAGATGAAATTAATTATGTTACCAGTGCATTAGTTTGTATTTTAAAATCATAATACTAATCTTGATCTTTGTTTTTAACTGTGCTTCATTTTCAGGGAGACTTTAAGTTGCAGGTGATTGAGAATGAAGGGAGGAATAGAGAAGGGGAGTAGAATTTAGTAAATCTTTAGTAAGAGGTTGGAAAATCGTTAGTGATGGAATGGTTGAGCCAAGTGACAAATTAGGGCAGGGATTCAGGCGCTTGTAGGGTCAGAAGATTTACAGTTCAGGAGAAGTCAGGTGGCAGGTTGGAGAATGTGCCATTTGTTGAGGGAGCGGTGGTTTGGAAGACTCGAAGGGGTAGATAAATCATTGTATTGTCCTTGCAAGTTACTGCTGTGGTGTAAAGACCACATTGTCCTACAAGTGGACATCAGTGAGCATCTCTTCGCCCCCTGTATAATGGTAGTTGTTTTATTACGTGTACTGAGGTACAGTGAAAATGCTGTTTATATGCTATCCAACACATCATTCCATATGTAAGTGCACTGAGGTTTTGCAAAAGAAATATCATTACAGAAAACAAGCAGTATTATAGTTATGGACAAAATACAGTGGGTGCAAGAGCCATGAAGAGATAAATTGAGAGATCATGAGTTAATCTTTAGCATATAATGTAGACTAATTTCCACTGAAACACAAATGGCAATTTTACATAAGAAATATATTTTGGCATAATTTTTGCTGAAGAAATCATGCTAGGGGCACAATGGTGATTCATGCCAGGAACAGCCTGGATAAAACGTGTTTCACTCCAGCAAAGGATCAATCTATTTTCAATTGTTATACTGGTGGGGAAGAAGACTTGTACAATTGAATTTCCAGGCACATCCAGCTGGTCTTGGCACCCCATCACGTTGATGACTATTGACTAACTATTGTCTGAGATAAGTGTTTTGCACGCAACCCAGGGATATGTGAATTTGGTATCAGAGTTAAATATTTTGCAGTGTAGGTTTGATGCAATCCAAATATATTTCATTTAATATCTCATTCAGAGTAGTAAACAGGAGTTGACTCAATGAATCACTTTGCTTCCATTCCTCTACAAGAAATCTGAAGGACGCTAAGTTTTCACTGTTAAAGGTGTTGATGAAAATAGGATTTAACATCTATTTCCTTCTACTACAACAGCTAGCAGATGTGATAAAAGATCAGCAGAAGCCAAGTGGTTCCATACATTAGAACCACTGGGAAGACTTGCATAGGCAGCAGGTTGCTTTGCATTCATTCGTTATTTTTGTCAGCCTGGAGATGAAGCTATCCAGTATAATAAGGAGAAGAAGGTTTCAGTAGTATGGTGCATGAGTGGATTAATCGAAGCTACTTTTTCATTGTATCTTTGTATTTTCACTTCATCAAACTTTGAACTTGTGTCTCTGAAATCAAGAGGCTCAACAATTGTCAATTGCCTCAACAATTCAATACTTCTGTTAATAATCTTGAAGATTTTGCTTCCATAAATTAACTATAACATAAGTAAATTATGATGAAACCTGATTGATTTAATATTAAATTTTAGCCTGTATTATACATATTGATGCAATAGGCAATATCCTGTGTGATTGCTCAGAGAACATCTTGGCATGAGCAGCTTAGAAATGGATAGGATGACTGGCTTATTGATAATAAGAGAAGGAAAGAGAGAATCAAGTAGAGCAAGAACAGAAGATGAATGTGGCGGGATGAAAGATCAGAGAGAATAGGAGTAAAGTGGAGAGAAAGGTATAGAAGGTCCATTGGATAGACAAAGAATGGGTAATGCCAGACCTTTGGGTGGTTGGGAGAGCTGGACTTATTATATTCTCAAATTCATCACCATGGTGAGACCGAGTAAGAAGTTTTAACTTTACCTTCAGAATTAGGGACAGAGTTGGCTTAGGAATTGGGTTAGCCTCATTTTACTTTGGTTGTTTGGCTGCAGAGGTATGATCTGTCTCTGCATGGGAGAGAGTGTTGCGGTTGAAGATTGGCAAGATGTGCCTAAATTTGTTCTGTGGGGGTGCAAGAGACGGCTTGGCATAGAGATAAAAAGCTTTATCTGAGCACCATTATGAGGGTGACATATGCACTCACAGAGGTGGGAGGAAAAGAGAAGGTTAGGCTGACGAAATAAAGGGAAATGTGATAATCTCTGCGTGGGCTGTTAATACGCTGATTTGTGTCTGGCTGAAACTTTCAGTCAACAGAAGCCAAAAGGAGTAGGTGTTCAAACTGATGATCGGATAAAAGTGACTTGTGCCAAACTTTTTTTTTTCAGTAGCAGTGGGTATTTGCAATTCATGATAGTGAAGGGTAGTATAATATCTGTTCAAAAATCTGTTTGGTGGGAGCAAGAACAGAAAATAATTCCATTCGCTTTAATGATCTTGGATGTTCTAAATGTTTCCTTAACCCTGTGGTAAAAGGTCTGGTTTCCACATTTCTCATTTCTCAAGGGTCCTCATTTTAGTTGACTTTAACAATCACATCTTTTATTTTGTTCTCCGACTGCTGGAGGAATCCAAATGCAACATCTGAGCTTATTAAGGAGGTGTGGGTTATTGTGAATGTTTTATGAGTGGGGCTGTTTGGAGTGACAAACTTGGAAGCAAGTTGTGCATAAAGGGGAAAAGCTTGAGGGATCAGCCTGTCGTCTGCTGCTAGTGGTGTACACAGTGCTTAGATATGGGTGAATATATTATTTGCAGTTGGATATGTGAGAGGACGTTGCCCTAGGCATTTGTCTGCTCATCCTTGCCTGTCAGAGTGATGTACTAATCCAGGTGTAGGAGGGGAACTGCGGAAAATGCTGACGGCTATTATGTCCTTGGTTCTTTTGGCTTTCAATCACTCATGGCCACTGGTGCAAAATAATGAGTGTCACATTTCTGTATCACCCTCTACTTCCATTAGCTCTTTAATCCAGCAATGAATTGTTTTACAGTGAACAGCAACAACATGGAACATCCTGAAGGGGTGGTGGAAGCAGATAGGATCGTAATGTTTAGGAGGCATTTAAACAGGCACAGGAACATGCATGGAATGAAGTGAGGTGTATCATGTGTAGTTAGATGGGATTAGTTTAATTTCTCATCATGGTTAATAAGGATGTCTTGGGCCGAAGGCTCTGTTCCTATGCAATCCTGTTTTGTGTTCGAACACAGAAGGAGTCTGCTTGGCCTATTAAGCCCATAATGACATTTACTTTTTCACTTTCCCTTTGGCCTTACTCTACTCAATACTGTTCCCTCGTTTATTTTAAACCTGATTATCATCACACTTTAGATTTTACTGCTTCATCCTGCTCTTTATCTTGTTTGTTCTACCTTTTCCCTCCTGTCATTGCATCCAAATCATCTTTTTATAGTATTTCATTGTTTGATGACAGCTCTGTCTGCCAGAATTTCAAAGTTCAAAGTAAATGTGTTATCAAAGTACATACTGTACATGTCAAGATACACAACACTTAGATATATTTTCTTGAGGGCATACTCAGTAAATACAACAACAATAATAGAATTGATGAAATACTGCAGTAACAGGGCAGATAACCAGTACGCAAAAGACAACAAACTATGCAAATACAAAAAGAGAGAAAGATTAAGTTAATAATAATAATAATAATAATAATAAGTAAGCAATAAAGATTGAGAACATGAGATAAAGATGCCTTGAAACTGAGTTCATAGGTTGTGGGAACAATTCAGCGATGGGGTGAGTAAGGATGGCAGCAGTGAGAAGGGACCATGACCTGGGAGGTGGGGGTTCCTGATAATAGATGCTGCTTTCCTGTGACAATACTTTGTCTAGAGGTGCTTAATGGTGGGGAGGGATTTACCAGTGATGGACTGGGCCATATCCACTTCTTTTTGTTGCATTTCCGTTCAAGGGCATTTGTGTTTCCAGACCTGGTTTACCCTGGAGATGATTTCAATAGCTTTCCAATTGTTTAGTATTATTCTAGACTACTAATTGTCCTTTTTCCATATCCAATTTAAATGCCATGGTCACAGTCCTTTAACTGTTCCCCACTGACATTCGTTCCACTTGACCCATGTCTTATCTGACCAAACTCATGATCTGAGAAGTTGGTGAAGTTTTGATGGTCAAATTTCACTGTCCTGACTTTTATTTCCATATTATAACTTGGTTATTTTCTTACATTATGACTTTGTTCACGTTACTTGTAAGTGGCTTATGTGGCAAGATGATTTATCTTCCATTGAAATGGATGGATTAGGATTTAATATGCTGGAGTAAGAAAACTGACATGTAGTAACAGACATTAATTTCCTCAGTTAACCTCTGGGCATTCATCATTGAATGGGTGGTGTTGGAGAACAGTAAAGTGCAAATGCCACAGCCTTGTTCAAAAAAGTGAGTGCAAGGATAAGCCCAATTAATCTGACAATAGTTTGTAATTAGTAGTGTGAAGAGTTCTAGAAACAATAATCAGGGATTGTCATGGTCCCATCTGGCAATCCCCCACCTTGCCATTTGTCTCAAGATTTGGGCCTCGATCACCTCATTTAGATTCCAATCATTCCCAGGTACCACTAACTACATGCACCTGTTTCCCATCAAACAGCAGGATAAAAACCCTGTGACCACAGCAAGAAGCTGCCAGTTTGTTGGTTGACTCTTGTGAGAGTAAACCTTGTTTCCTTTTCCTGAGAACTGTTAGTTCTAGGCTTTGCGTCATCTCCTGGATATTGGCTCCCCGTTCGTTGAGGTGCTAAGCCTAATGACTCAGCCTCAGCCTCAGTGTCCTGCACTTGGGTTTGTCCCCAGCCACGTCCTTGCAACAGGGATAGAATTCATAATGTGTGGATTGATCAGAGAAATCCAGGATGGATATTTTTAAAGATAATCTGTCTGATAATCTGTGTCCAACAAACTTGTTGAATTTTTTTCTGATTGAAGCAACAGAGTTATGGACTTCTAAAATGCATTTGAGGAGATAAAATTAAAGAAAATGTAGTAGCATGGATTAAAAATGGGCTAAGTAATAGGAAATGAAGGAAGTGAATAATAAGGTAGTAAGGAAAGATGGTTTTGCAGACAGGAGAGATGTGCACCATGGAGTTGGGAGTGTAGTAAACTATGAGGACAATTGTTCTAGATTTCAAGGAGACAGAAGCGAGCTGATAGAAATGCTGGGAGGTGAAGGTTAAAGTTGATGTGAAGTATTATGAAGGATGAAACACAACACTACAAACTCAAGAGTACAATTCTAAATGATGAATATGACTGAGTGCTCTGGGTATGTGTGTTTCCTCCATTTAAAGCAGGGGTTCCCATTCTTTTTTATGATATAGACCAATACTATTAAGCAAGGGGTCAATGGACCCAGGATGAGAACCCCTGATTTAAAGTTTGTTTTTGGAAATGAGGGTTTATAAATCAAGAGATAGAGTCCAAGAACAAGGATGTCACAATGAACCTTCATAAAACATTGGTTTGGCCATTTCTAGGCACTGCACTTAAGGAAAGTGGTAAAAATTTGAGAGAGAGAGTAGAAGAAATTTACTGAAATTAATCTAGAGAAGAGGGACTTGTATGAAAAGATGCTCATTATCAGATGTACTGAGGTGTAGTGAAAAGATTGTCCTGAACAATGCATGGAGAGATCAATTCACAACTACAGTGCATTGATGTAAAACAATAACAGTACAGAAAAAAATGGTTACAGTTCCAGTGCAGGTTGACAACAAGGTCTAAGGTATTACAAGTTAGACTGAAGTCTTATCAAATAGTGAACCATTGAGTAATCTTATAACAGCAGGTTTGAAGCTATCATTGAGCAATACAGGCCAGATACAAGCCCTTTGGCTCAAAGAGTCCATGTTGATCATGGTGCCAAACCCAGCTTGCCCAATTTCTTGTGTTTGACCCATATCACCCATGAGCCCACATCTCCATGAATGCCCTTGGTTGGTGAGGTCTCTGATTTTGCTGGCTGCTTTACCAAGGCAGCAAGAAGTGACAACAGAGTCCACAGAGGGGAGGCTCATTTCTGTGATGTGCCAAGCTGTATCCACACTTTCGGCAGTTTCTTGCGGTCATGTGCAGAGTAGTCGCCATACCAAGCCATGATAAATCAAGATAGGATACAGTATTTTCTGATGTGCATCAGTTAAAAAATGGTGAGGGTCAAATGGGACACGTCAAATTTCTTTAGCCTCCTAAGCAAGTAGAGGAGTTGGTGAGCTTCTTGACCATGATATTTATATGGTTGGATCAAGACATATCACTAGTGATCTTTACTCCTAAGAACCTAAGGCACTCAACCGTCTCAACTTCAGCACTGTTGATGTAAACAGGAGCATGTGTACAGCTCCCTTCCTGAAGTTAATGATGAGATTTTTTTGTATTCCTAACATTGATGGAAAAGTTCTTGGCATGACACCATATCAACAGGTCCCTCACCTCCTTCCTGTACTCCAACTCATTGTTACATCAGACATGGCCCACTATGATGGTACCACCTGCAGACTTGTAGACATAGTTCAACAAAATCTGGCCCCACAGTCGTTGAGTGTAGAGAAAGCAGAGTAGAGAGCTGAGGGTGCAGCACTGTGGAGCACTGATGTTAAGGATATTGTGGCCAAAGTTTTTTTCTGTCTTGTCTGACTGATTATGGTTTGGTGTTCAGGAAGCCAAGGATCCGGTTGCAGAAGGAGGCGTGAAGTACCAGGTCTAGGTGTTTGGAGATGAGTTTACTTGAAATTATAGTTTAAAGCCAGAGCTGTAGTCAATAAAGAATAGACCAATGTAGATATCTTTACTGCCCATATACTCCAAAAATTAGTGTAGGTTCAGGGAGATGGTGTCCGCCATAGGCCTGCTCTGGCTGTGAGCAAATTGCAGGGTCGAGGTTATCTGGGGAGTTGGAGTTAATGTGTGCCATTACTAGATCTTTAAGCACTTCATGGTGGTGAACATTATAGCCACCACATGGCAGTTATTATTAAGGTACATTCTCTTGTTTTTCATCTTCTGGGATGATAGTGGTCTTAAAACAGGAGGGAAATGCAGACTGAGGCAGAGAAAGGTTAAAAATGTATGCAACTATTCTTGCCAGCTGATCTGAGTAGGATCTTTGGGACACCATCTGAGCCAAATGCTTTCCTTGGGTTCACTGTCTGGAAGAATGATGTTATGTCTGCAACAGGGACTGTCAGTTCAGGTGCATTGGAGGCTGTTGAGGTGGACGAAGATATTCCAATCCCCTTTTGTTCAAAACATGAATATAATGCATTAAGCTCATGGAAAAAAGATTTGCTGTTGTTGGTGATGCTGCCTGACTTAATTTTGAAGTCTGGTTGTACCATGTATGCCATGCTAGAACTGATGGCTAGTCTGGGACTCGATTTTAGTCCAGTACAGTATTGTTTCAGATTATCTCTGACAGCTTTAAAGAGTTTATATCTTGATTTCTTATCACATGATTTGAACATTTCTGTCTTAGACTTCAACAGGGTGTGGATTTCCTGGTTCATTTGTGGTTTCCCAATCTACCATGCAAGATATTGTCAAAAACCTCCCTGAAGTCTATAGAGACAATATGTACTGTTCTACCTTTATTAATCTCATTGGTTACTGCCTCAAAGAAAACCTAAATCAGATTTGTGAGACATGATCTCCCCTGCACAAAACCAGCTGGCTCCTCCTGATTAGTTTCCATATTTCCAAGTGAATATTAATCATGTCTCTCAAAAATATTTCCCAGCAACTTCCCTACTATTGATGTAAGGCTCACTGTCCATAGATTTCAACCTTATACCTAATGCCAGTTTTGAATAAGGAGACAACATTAGTTGTTCTCCAATCTTCTGGTACCTCAGTCGTAAACAAAAAAAGATGAAAAATCTATCAAAGCTCTAGTAATCTCCTCCCACCATCATAATGTGCTCAAATACATCAAACACTTCTCAGTCCTGATACATTTCGGGCTGAAACCTTCCAGAGGTGTTTATTTACAATCTTGCTCGTATAACCTGTCTCCAAACATTGATTACTCCTCTGGTTCCTGACAAGGCCTGTCCATTCCTCAGGTACGGCACCATCTTACTTCTGAAGTACTTATCATTTTCCCCAATTATACCTGCCAAGACCATTTCATGACTTCTTTTGGCCCTCCTAATATATATTTTTAATTTCTTCCTATACTTTATACTTTATTGTCGCCAAACAATTGATACTAGAATGTATAATCATCATAGCGATATCTGATTCTGCGCTTCCCGCTCTATCTCCTATGAGCCTCTAGTAATTTGTTCAGCAACAATTTCCTATACCTGATATATCCTTCCTTTGCTGGCACGTTTGATTTTGCTTCAGTGAATGTGAACTATGTCACTTTATTGACTTCGTGCAAAGGAACTCAGGGTATGTTAGATAAACTTCATGCGACAAAAATCTCTTTATTGATTGAGTAATAATGCTTGATAGACTATGATTATGACTTTACTTCAAAGGATAACATAACAGCAGCTTAAAGGCAATAAACCCTGATATGACTCAATCAACTCTATCCTATATTGGCATACTATGATAGCACCAATTTGTTGATCTAAACGCTTAGCATTTTTTAGACATTTTACTATCGCATATTCATAACTACCTTTGATTTAAATAGATTTCGTCCACAAAAATGAAAAAAAAATTCCATAAATATAAAAAAAACAGTACTCAAAGAATATACAGGAGATTCCAAGTTGCATGCCATCTTGGACAATGTCTCCCATCCACTACATAATGTACTGGTTGGGCACAGGAATACATTCAGCCAGAGGCTCATTCCACCGAGATGCAACACAGAGCATCATAGGAAGTCATTCCTGCCTGTAGCCATCAAACTTTACAGCTCCTCCCTTGGAGGGTCAGACACCCTGAGCCAATAGGCTGGTCCTGGACTTCTTTCCTAGCATAATTTACATATTACTATTTAATTAGTTATGGTTTTATATTGCTATATTTATACTGTATTCTTGGTTGGTGCAACCGTAATGAAAACATTTCCCTCGGGATCAATAAAGTATGACGACAACCATGACTAATAAAGTGGCCACTGAGTGTGTGTTCACGGTCTTTTGCTGCTGTGGCCCATCCACTTCAAGGTTTGATATGTTGTACAATCAGAGATGCTCTTCTGCACAACACTGTTGTAACATGTAGTTATTTGTGTTACAATCGCTGTACCGTCAGCTTGAACCAGTCTGGCCATTCTCCTCTGACCTCTCTCATGAACAACTCTAGAGACTATTGTGCTTGAAAATCCCCGGAGATCAACAAATTCTGAGATATTCAAATCATCTGACAATTACTTCACCGTCAAAGTCACTTTAATCACATTTCTTCCTCTTCACATTTCTGATGTTTGGTCTGAAAAATAACTGAACCTTTTGACGATGTCTGCATGCTGTTATACATTGAGTTGCTCTACACGACTGGCTGATTGGATATTTACATTAATGAACAAATGTACAGGAGTACCTAATAAAATGATCCCTAAATGCATATCTCATTAATTACTATTTTTGTTTTACAATTTGGGTGGAACTACATTCAAAACAGTTTATAAATATTTAATTGAAAATGTTCCCATTCTCAGGTCTAAATTTGTAACTAAACTCAGTGCAGTGTAACACTGTCTTTTCAGCTACCTGGGAGGTGCCTGGCTTTTGCATATGGTTTTAATAATCTCCTTCAATGCTCTAAAAGAAGTCTTAGTTTGCATAAAGATCTTGCATTTGAGATTTAAGAAAAAAAATCATATCTTACAATTAATTTTGAATTGGCTTGTTTTTCTGTTATTAATTGTGGATCTACAGTTAATTAAACATACACAGATGGCTGTATTAAACCAATTATCAGTGCATCTAAAATAAGGCAATTTGCAATTTTCCTCCAAATTTTGATGTTCCTCATGAATTATATTATGCACTTGATGTGGGAATTGTATATCATCAGACTCATTGAAAGGTATAAAATACATTTGTATAAATGACCGGGTAAGACCTGTTTGTGTGTTTGCCTTCGATGGAATTTGGAATAATTTCAACATTTGCACAGGTTTATTGACCATAGGTTAAGACTGAGTTAATTTTAGCATATTAAATTATCTCTAATACTGGCAATAATCATAAAGAATTCAACAAGTTGTAAAAACTTTATAGGACTTGGATTTACTTTTATTTAGTATCAATTGGTTATATTACTTACCAAATACTTTATAACGTTTGACAAATTCATTTACTAAAGAATTTTCCTTTAGCTGGCACTTGCTGGAAAATCCAGCAGCTTGGCACTGAACTGGTATCATTTATATCTCACAGGTGCCAGTGACTTTATGTTAGGGAAATTGTCTGAATTGGTCTAAAGCTAATGCGGGGAATATGAGCACATATGTTGATAGAGAAGGAACAATGAAAGGAAGGTGCAGGTGGTGTGGTATGTGTGTGGGGCAGTGAAAGGGTACTTTCTGTGTGAAGTTTGCACACTTCCTGTGACCATGTGGATTTACTCCACCTGGTCCACTTTCCTCCCATATTCCAAAGATGTACATGTTATTAGGTAAATTGGTCTTTTTAAATTGCCTCTGGTGCATAGGTGAGCAGTAGAAATTGGGGATGGAGGGAGAAGGCTGGGTATGAGGAGATGGAGGAAAGAATACAATTGAATTAGTCTAGGATTGATATAAATGGATGTTTGGTGGTTTTCATGGACTCAGTGAGCGGAAGGATTTGTTTCCACACCTCACCATGTTTTGAGTGATGTCCAATTGGAAATTCAAAGCATGTGAAAACATAACTCACTCTGATTGAGTATATAAGGCATCGAGTTGCGGCAGTTTGTGTTTTCAGCAGTGGCCAATCAGAGACCTGAAGCATGAGAAGATATAATTCACTGAAGTTCACTGATTGAGTACATAAGGCATTGCCTCGCGGCAGTTGATGTTTTGAGCAGTGGCCGAGAAACGATTGGGATTGACTGGCAAGAGCAAGTTAAAATAATGCGGGGGCAAGCAGAGCAGTCATTGTTGGAGCGGATATCATTGGAGGGTGCAGTGTTAGAGTGGGGATTTTGAGCTTTAGCAAGAAGAGGCTTGAGTGAGAGAAGGCAAAAATGACTTAGGTAGATTTTCCCCCCAATTTCTTTATAGAATTTCTTCTTTATTTTTGCTCAGTTAGAACGGTAGGGATACCAGACAAGATAGTTGAATGCTTCTCATGTGGGAAGGCAGGGAGACCTGCAGTGTCTCTGATGACTTCACCTGTGAGAAGTGCATTCAGTTGCAGCTTCTAACGCTCCATGGTGAGGTAAGTTGGAACTGGATGAAATTTGAATCATTCGGGAAACTGAGGGGGTGATAGATGGGGCATATTGAGAGGTACTTACACCCAAGGTGTAGGACACAGAACACAGGATGACAGTCAAGGTGGGGAGAGGGGTTAAACAGCCAGTGCAGAGTACCCTGGTGGCCACCCCCCTCAACAACAGGTTGGGGTGACCTAGAGAATAAATTTTCAGTATTCAGGTCTCTGGCATTGAGTCTGGCTCTGTGTCCCTTTCTCCACTCCCCCACCTAAATCTGACTCCTCATCTTTTTGCACCAGTCCTGATGAAGGGTTTCAGCTCAGAATGGTGACTGTATTCTTTTCCACAAATGCTGCCTGACCTGCTGAGGTCCTCCAGCATTTTGTGTGCGTTGGGGGAGACCTTAACTGAATTTTTTGCATCTGTATTTACCCAGGTGTCTGTAGAAGTAAGGCAAAGCAGCATGACCCTATACAGATTACAGAGGAGGAGGTGTTTGCTGTCGAGGCAAATTAATATGGATAACTCCTCAGGGCCTGACAAGGTGTTCACTCGGACCCTGTGGGAGGCAAGTGAAGAAGTTGCCAGGATCCAAGCAGAAATATTTAAATAATCCTTGCTAACAGGTGAGGTACTAGAGGACTGTAGGATAGCTAATGCTGTTCTGCTGTTTAAGAAAGACTCTAAAAATGAAGCAGGAAACTATAGGCCAGTAAGTCTCACATCAGCAAAGTTATTGGAAGATATTCTAAGAGATTATATATATGAGTATTTTGATAGACATAGACTGATTAAGGATAATCAGCATGTCTATGTGTGTGGTAGGTCATGTCTAACCAATCTTATAGAATTTTTCGAGGAATTTACCAGGAAAGTGAATGAGGGCGGGTTTTGTCTACATGGAGTTTAGCAAAGCATTTGACAAGGTCCAGCATGCGAGGTTGGTTAAGAAGGATCAGTCACTTGGCATTCAAGATGAGGTAATAAATTGGATTAGACATTGGCTTTGTGGGAGAAGCCAGAGATTGGTAGTGAATGGTTGCCTCTTTGACTGGAGGCCTGTGACTGGTGGAATGCTGCAGGGATTAGTGCTGGGTCCCTTCTTGTTTGTCATCTATATAAACATTCTGGTTGATGATGTGGTTAACTGGATCATCAAATTTGCAGATGACATCAAGATTGAGGGTGTAGTGGACAGTGAGGAAGACTATCAAAGCTTGCAGTGAGATGTGGACCAATTGGAAAAATGGGCTGAAAAGTCACATATGTAATTTAATGCAGACAAGTGCACTTCGGTAGGACAAAGCAGGGTAGGTCTTACAGTGAATGGCAGGACACTGAGGAGTGCTGTAGAACAAAGGGATCTGGGAATACAGGTCTATAGTTCATTGAAGATGGTGTCAAAAGTAGATAGGGTCATAAAGAAAGCTTTTGGTACATTGGCCTTCTTAAATCAAAGTATTGAGTACAGAAGATAGGCTGTTATATTCAAGTTGTATAAGACATTGGTGAGGCCTAATTTGGAGTATTGTGTGCAGTTTTGTCACCTACCTACAGGAAAGATGTAAATAAATTTGAGAGCGTACAGAGAAAATTTACAAGGATATGGTGCAGGTCAATGGGAGTAGGCAGATTAAATGGTTTGGCATGGACCAGACAGGCTGTTTCTGTGTTGTACTTCTCTATGACTCTATGACCCTACACTTAGTGGCCACTTTATTAGGTACACCTGTACATTAATACAAATATCTGATCAGTCAGTCATGTGGCAGCAACTCAATGCATAAAAGCATGCTGACATGCTCAGGAAGTTCAGTTTTTGTCCAGACTGCATCCGAATGGGGAAGAAATCTGATCTAAGTGACTTTGACTTGGTGTCATGCAGAGTGTTTTGAGTATCTCAGAACCTGCTGGCCTCCTGGGATTTTCACACATGACAGTCTCAAAGAGTGCTCCGAGAATGGTATGAAAACAAGAAAATCTTTCAGTGAGTGGAGGTTCTGTGGTTGAAAACATCTTATTAATGAGAGAAATCAGAGAAGAATGGACAGACTGGTTCAATCTGACAAGAAGGTAACTCAGAGAAACATGCATTACAACATCGGTGTACAGAAGACCATCTCTGAACGAAAAACATGTTGAACTTTGAAGTGGATGGGCTACAGCAGCAGAAGACTGCAAACATAAACTCAGTGGTCACTTTATTAGATAATGGAAGTACTTAATAGAGTGGCCACGGATTGTATAAACAGTGCAAGTGCAATTATGTTGTTTTTAGTTTATTTTGTTTGGTATTCTTAATTGTATAAAGGACAATTGTATTTAAAGGATTTTTCTTGTAATCAATATTGTAGCCTGTTAATTGAGAAATTAATTCTGGTAGTATTTTAATGCTTCTTAGTTTATCAGAAACTTTCAATACGGAGCCTTATCATTTTTGGCTTATAATTTGGCACCAAATGAACTGTTGGGAATTCCAGAAGATAAGTTTGTACTCTGACTTTGTTTCAATGACAAAGGTGGGCACTGATAACATATTACGTTCTGACAAAAGTGCAGTTATTCATCACTCAGACATATCAGTGACCATAATGTTTAATAATACCAATGATTTCTACTTTGCTTAAACCGCAAAACCAGTATCTAACTTTCTCTCGAATGTACTTATCTCATGTTTGTAAAATGCCAACAGGTAAAGGATAGTTCAAAGTTCAAAGTGAATATTATTATCAGAGTACATATACTGTATGTCACTATATACAACCCTGAAATTCATTTTTCTAGTGGCGTATTCAGCAAATCTATAGAATAGTTACTATAACAGGATCAATGAAAGATCAACCAGAGTGCAGAAGACAACAAACTGTGTAAATGCAAATATAAATAAATAGCAATAAATAATGAGAATGTGAGATAAAGAGATAAAGAGTCCTTAAAGTGAGATCATTGCTTGTAGGCACATATCAATGATGGGGAAAGCTTTTCTTCAAAGCCTGATGGTTGTGGAATAGTAAATGTTCTTGAAGCTGGTAGTAGGAGCCCTGAGACTCTTGCACCTGATGACAGCAGCGAGAAGAGAGCATGGTCTAGATTGTGAGGATCTGATGATGGATGCTACTTTTCTATGTGATGTACCTGTGATATACTGGGCTGAATCCACTACTATTGTAGCATTTTTCATTCAAAGGCATTGGTATTTCCATACCAGGCTGTGATACAGTCAGTCAATAAACTCTGTACTAAACATCTATAGGAGTTTGTCAAAATTTTAGATATCATGCCTAATCTCCACAGATTGCTAAGGAAGTAGAGGCGCTGCTGTGGGAAGAGTTATTAAATTTTGTGATAGAAACTTTTAACTAACTTTGCTTAGTGATATCCTAAATGAAGATCTTTTTTATTCTAAAATATTGAGTTATTTTCAGCATAGAGAAAAAAAAATAATGTGAGTAACATTCTTATCTTTCTTTTTAAATCTTTTTATTAATTTTCAAAATTATAAACTCAATAACAAAGTTGGTACAAAGAGATTGGAATAATCTTAATCAGCATATACAAAAAGGATTTTAAGTAACATAGATATAATTGACTTATAAACTCATAATGAAATTAGTCATAAAAAAAGAAATAAAAAGAAAAAATATATATAAACAAAAAAATCCCTAGAAGAAAAAGAAAAAAAAACCCAAGAAAAGAACAAAACAGGGCTAGACCAATATCTTCTATCAGACACGTTCAGTAATGTCATCAATTCCGCTCCTCTAATCGTATAATTTAAGTTTTTAAAAAAGATTCAGGAAGGTCAGATTACATCATATGAAAATGTTGCATAAAAGATTTCCAAGTTTCTTCAAATTTAACCGAAGGGTCAAAAATATCACTTCTAATGTTAGTATTTCTTCTATATGTGCTAAACATACATTAATACAATTTAAAGTAGTACACAGAGCCCATATGTCCAAAGATAAACTAGCTTGTTTTTATTCCCATATAAACACTACTTATGATAGATGTCACTCTGAAGTGGCTTCTTTAACTCATATGTTTTGGTCTTGTCCTCTTTTGGAAAAATATTGGAAAGATATTTTTGATATTATTTCAACAGTTCTATGCTTTGATTTACAACCCCATCCTATTACGGCAATTTTTGGATTGCCAATGGTAGAACATAAATCTTTGTCTTCTTCAGCCTGTCGGATGATAGCATTTGTTACTTTAATGGCGAGAAGATCTATTTTGTTGAACTGAAAGGAAATCAATCCTCCATCTACATTCCAATGGTTTTCTCAAACTATATAAGTTTAAATTTAGTAATATTCTTATCAAATGAGCCTTGATGTCATTTTAGGGAGAGATGAAACTATCTAAAACTGCTTCGTTGAGGTTCATAAATGGGACATTTTGCATTGCAACATTTCAGCAATGCAGACACACAGAGCATTTTTACCACAATTTTATATTATAAATTTGGCATTGGGATAATTGCAATGAGTTTGCAAGAAGTTATGATATCCTCTTTTGTCATGTTCACCAGTGCTTCCAAAACAGCATATCACATGAAGATTCCTGATAAAACCCAATATTTGCATTTTGATGTCTATGAAATAGAAATTGGTAGCTGAAACCCAATATGAAAGCAAATTACTTTTCAGCACCTCTTCTCAGAGTTGGCCGGTGCTAGTGGCATCAGCACCAGACTTCAAGGCAAATGGTCGCAGGTTTGAATCCGGCTGGCTGCTTGCATATTTTCCATCTGTGCTGGGCTGAGCATCGAGCTAGCAACTTGGATTTGTAAATACAGAAAAATGCTAGGGAAATGGCAAAACAATGCTGCATGATAAACCACAAGGCACGAAAAGGAATAACAGGACTTCTCAGAGGAACGTATGTGGTCATTCCAATGTCTTTTCCAATCTACTTCCTACTAATCAAACTATGTCTTGTTGTCAGATATGCTCTGGTGCTCTGATTGTAGCATAGTGACCTATATGAGATACTAGTGACTTTTTATATGCTATAACTCTCATAACATATATGTGGTAAACATCTGCTGGAATTGTATATGGTCAATTGTCTCTCAGTCAGGTTGATCATTATTAGCTGAATTGTTAATTGAAAGGGCTGTTTTCAGAGTATGTGCTAATCTTGAAAGAGTTCAACATTGTCGACATTGTCTCAAAAGATTTGCTCCAGTATACTAGAATGCAATTGCTTGTCAGATCTCAATTATGATTGCACTCTTATCTTCTGCCAATTCTCCAAATTAGCTAAAGTCAGATACACTTTAAGTTGCACTATATGGGAAACACTGGCCTAGAATTTGCAGTCATGAAATAGCACTTGACCTAATTATACCATGAAGCTGATAATTTCAGGGCTAAAAACAGAAAATGCTAGAAATACTCCGCAGGTAACGCAGCAATAATGGAGAGAGAAGCAGAGCATTACAGCTCAGTAACCCTTCATCGAAATGACCTTATCTGTAAAGTTACTTTCTTGTTTTACTCTCTACATATGTTAACTGAACTGCTGATTTGTCACTAGCATTTTCTGTTCAGTTTTACAGCATCTGTAGTTTTATTAACTTCTGCACGTACATAGTTTGACATGGAAATGTCAGGGGCACCAATTTATTTAATGAGTTATAGAAATTTCTGATCTTAACTGAAATCATGGGATAGCAGAGAATTTTTTAAATCTTTCTAGTATTTGTGAAGTTCTCTCAGTATCAAAATACGATGGGTGATTGATAAGTTTGTGGCCTAGGGTAGAAGGAGTCAAGTTCAGAAAATCTAGGCACATTTATTTTTCCTACATTTACACACTTAGTCCAGCGGTCGTGGAGCATACAGATCCCTTCTTTGTAGAAGGCGGTTTCTTGGACCTCCAGAAGTGGTCCACAGCAGGGGTGATTAAGGTCGTGGCCTAAGGTAGAAAGAGATGAGTTATTAACTTCAAACTATCTGCATTTTCACTCAGAGTTGAACTGTACGTGCATGTCATGAGAGCTGTATAACATGGAGTAAAAACATGTCCATCATATGCTATCATGAGAAAAATGATTCTGCTTTAAGTTTTTCCTTGTTTTTAAACCCAGCCTACACAGTACCTGTGCAAAGTACAACAGCTTTGATTTCAATGTGGTTTTTAGCAAGTGTTAAAATATGTGGTTCAACTTGTGACAGCAAAAGCCTTAAGTCCCCCCCTTAACAATATTCAAGTGGCTTCTGTTTTTTGTGAGTACGTGGTTCAGTTAGTCCTGACGAAGGGTCTCGGCCTGAAACGTCGACTGCACCTCTTCCTATAGATGCTGCTTGGCCTGCTGCGTTCACCAGCAACTTTGCTGTGTGTTGCTTGAATTTCCAGCATCTGCAGAATTCCTGTTGTTTGCGAATATTCTTCTCCCAATGTTTTGCTTATATATTTACAATTTTGTGATAAAAGTGGACACTGCACTTTTTCCCTGGCTTAAATTGAAGTTCTCACCCCAGAGTTTCATATTTAGAATGTTTATTTTGTCATACAGATTGGATAGGTATGCCCCATCTCCATGTCGAAGTTCAATCTTCTTTCCCAAGCTCTTGCCAAATTTGAGCAAAAGTACAGCCCCCTTTGGGAATCACCGCTTTAAATGGAGGCCAGGAAGTAACTGAAGAAAATTCACACTGCTGATTGCAAGATCATTTATCTATTTTTCTCCCAATGTTAGATTCAAACACTATTGTTTAATCAGTGCAAAAGTCCAGCCATGGTGTATTATATCAGTAGAATCATGAAAGTGTGGGCATTTTACTTTTAACAATGGCTACCAATCCATACCTAACGATGATAACTGTTCAGTCCCAGGCCTCATGAATACTTTCTACTCCATCCAGTATCTGTACTGTCCTTCTGCTCATGAAATGTAGTTTCAGACTTGTGTTGGTTGTTTGCTTTCTTTATTTCCACATTGCTGCTCTCCATGATGCTTCAGTTCTCTAAGTTATTCCAGTTTATTATGTTGTACAAGGTATACTCTATTTGTTGTAAATATTGCTGCATTAGAATACTGTACTAGGCCAACAGTACATTAGTGCTCTGCTGATTAACTGCCATCCTCATATAATGTATACATATTGTATATTGTATACATATGCTGTATACAATATACATTCACATTTTACAAACTACAGGCGTCCTGTTGTGATATACTGCAAAATTAATGCTCTGTGCTGAATTAGACTATAAACCTGTCCTGATGCACTGTACGAGGAATTCTGCAGATGCTGGAAATTCAAGCAACACACATCAAAGTTGCTGGTGAACGCAGCAGGCCAGGCAGCATCTCTAGGAAGAGGTACAGTCGACGTTTCAGGCCGAGACCCTGCGTCAGGACTCAACGAAGGGTCCTGATGAAGGGTCTCGGCCCGAAACGTTGACTGTACCTCTTCCTAGAGATGCTGCCTGGCCTGCTGCGTTCACCAGCAACTTTGACCTGATGCACTATGCTGCTTCAGCCTCAAATGTACCTCTTTGGCTGGACTCTCATTTCCCTCTCTCACTTTATCTCCTTACCTGCCCATCACCTCCCTCTAGTGCTTCCTCTTCTGTGGTATTTTCCCCCTTTCTTCTGTGGTCCTACCCTCTCCTATTAGATCCCCCCTTCTCCAGCCTTTTACCTCTTTCCAGCTCTCTCCAGCTCTTTACTTCATGCCTCCCCCTCCCGCAGTTTCACCTGTCACCTATCACCTTGTACTTCTTCCTCACCACCTTAGTCTGACTTCTCATCTTTTTTCCAGGCCTAACGAAGGGTATCAGCCTGAAATGTTGAGTGTTTACGCTTTTCCGTAGATGCTGCCTGGCCTGCTGAGTTCCTCCAGCATTTTGTGTGCGTTGCAGCAATTTCTCAAGTAATTGGAATTTACTTCTTTGTGTTGGCAGGTTTTACTGATTCAACTTTTGAAAGTAATGGAGAAATGGTACTTCTTAAATCTGCATTTTCCTCTCATCTGCTGATTTAAAACCCTTCAGAAATCGCCATTCTGTTGATAGACTTTGTTCAAAGGTTGCCTGGTACTTCATTGTGTTATTGCATGCACTCAGTACAATATCACAGCATGAGGTCCCTTTACAAAAGTGACAGCATCAGCTAGATCTGTTCAACAAGGCTCCATGTAATGCTACATTATCTCCTTGTAATGTCATGGTATATGTTTTATAAGTGTAAAAGCATGGATTTATTGGTTTTGTTTTGAAAGCACCGCTATTGTGACAGATTTGAACAGCTATAAATGTATCAAAACTGGATGGAGCATGACAAAGTTCATGAAATGTCATATGAAAAAAAACAGTCATAATTCCTAGTTGATGTACCAGCTTTTGCAACAGTGGGAAAATACTCCTAATACTATTGTTTCTTTTGGATTCCTGTGAAAGAGTTGATATTCAATCTAATCTACACCCAGATATCAGTACATAGAACAATGATGCTGTGCCCATTAAAGAGACAGTTGAATGAGGGACAGGACCGAATGCTTAATGTTTCGGGGTTTTGATGTTTCAGAAAAGGTAAAGGAGGCTGGGGTGCAGTTGCACTATTAATCAGGGACAATATCATAACTACACTCATAGGGGACATAATAGAGGGCTCATCTACTGAGTCTGCATTGGTAGAACTCACAATTACTCTTGGATCATATGATGACTCCTCCCCCACCTCACAACAACCACTGGGACATCGAGGAACGGATATTAGGCAGATTAGAGAAAAGCGTAAAAAAGAAAAAACAGGCCGTTATAGTGGGTTACTTCAACTTCTCTAAAATAGACTGGGATCTCCTTGGTGCAAGAAATTTAGAAGGCAGAATTTGTTTGGTACATCCGAGAGGATTTTTTAAATCAGTATGCGGATAGGCCAAGGAGAGCAGGCGTTGTACTGGGCTTCGTGCTGGGAAATGAACCTGGCCAAGTGACTAGCCTTTTAGTAGGAGAACATTCAGAGAACCATGATCACAACTCCTGAAGTTTTAAGATGGCTACAGATAAAGATGTTTGAACCTTGTGGGAAAGTGATAAGTTCAAACAGGGAAAATTATGGGAGTACTCGGCTGGAACGAGGGAGAGTTAATTAGTAACAGTTGTTATTAGACAAGTCCATGTCTGACATGTGGAGGGTGCTTAAGGAACAACTGCACAGAACAGGACAAGTATATTCCAGTAAGAAAAAAAGACAAGAATGACAAAGTAAGGGAACCTTAGATGATGAGAGGAGGTGAATTTAGTCAAGAAGGAAATGGAAGCATAGATACATTTTAGGAAGCTAAATCAAGGATTATAAAGAAATTAGAAAATAACTCGAGTGAATTAGCAGAGCCAGTAGGGTCCACGAAAAGACCTTTGCAGTTAAGATTAAAGAGAATCCCAAGGCATTCTATACATCAGTCAGGAGGGTAACTAGGGAGAGAGTAGGACCACCTAAGCATAAAGAAGGGAATGTGCTTGGAGGGCGAGGATGTTAATCGACGGGAAGGATGTGAAGGATAATGAGATCAGTGTGGAGCATACTAATATGCTTAAAGCATTTTGAGATTTCCCGAAAGTGGGCGGTGTTGGATCTCGTAGAAGTGTTAAGCTGAATAATTCTGCACAGCCTGATGGAATATACTCCAGGATATTCAAAGAGGTGAACAATGAGATTGCTGAGACCTTGACTAATGTCTTCATATTAACACCAGGTGAGATGCCAGAGGACTGGTGAATAGCTAGTGATGTTCTGTTATTCAAGCAGGGAAAGAGGGATAATCCTGGAAACTATGGAACAGTGAGTCTCACATCATTGGTAGGAAAGCAATTGAAGAAGGTTCTTAGGGATAGGATTTATGAGCATTTGGAAGACATTAGTCAATTAGGGATAGTCAGCATGGCTCTGGACAGGGAAACTTATGCCTTACTAATTTGATTGAGTTTTCTGAGGAGGTGACCAAGGTGAGTGATGATGGTAGAGCTGCTGATCTTGTGTACATGAGTTTTAGTAAAATGTTTGACAAGAGGTATCTTGGTAGGTTCACTTAGAAGATTAAGGTGCATGGGATTCACAGTGACTTGGTCATTTGGCTGAAAGATGATACACTCGGGAGCCACTTTATTAGGTATATCTGCTCATTAATTCAAATATCTAAGCAGTCAGTCACGCAGCAACTCAATGCATACAAGCATGCAGACATGTTCGAGAGGGTTCAGTTGTTGATCAGACTAAACTAAGTGGAAAAAATGTGGTGTAAGTGACTTTGACTGTGGAATGATTTTTGGTGTCAGACAGAATGGTTTGAGTATCTCAGAATCTGGTGACCTCCTGGGATCTTTATGCACACCAGTCTCCAGAGATTAGAGAGAATTGTGCAAAAAACAACAATCATCCTGTGAGTGGCAGTTCTGTGGGTGAGAACTCCTGTTAATGAGAGAGGTCAGAGGAGAATGGCTATACTGGTTCAAGCTGACAGGAAGGTGACAGTGACTCAAATAATTATGTGTTACAACAGTGGTGTGCAGAAGAACATCTCGGAACACACAACGTGTCGAACTTTGAGGTGGGTGGGCTACAGCAGCAGAAGATCACAAACATTCACCCACCGACCAGTTTATTGTACACAAAGTGAATAAAGATTAGTAGTGCTGCAGAAAAGATTGCCAAAAGGATAAAGTGGGATATAGATCAGTTGCAAATGTGAGCAAAGAAATGACAGGTGGAAATTAATTTGGTCAAATGTGAGGTGTTGCATCTTACAGACTTGATGCACGGAGGGATCTTGGGGTCCAGATCCTTGCTTCTCTAAAAGTGGATCCACAGGCTGCTAGAGAAGGCCTATGGCATGCTTGCCTTTTTTAGTCAAGTTAATGTGTTCAAGAGTAAGGAGGTTATGTTGCAGCCTTATAAAACTCTGGTTAGGCAGCATCTGGAGTATCACTTCTAGTTCTGGCTGCCCCTTTATAGGATCGATAAGGAGCTTTTGCAGAGGGTGCAGAAGAAGGTATCAGTAGGCTCACCTCAAGCTCAAAAAGGTAGTTCCAAGCACTGTTCCCTCTCAGCCGCGTGTGCATGGCCGCACAGTAAGTGAAATGCTCCATGCACGTAGCTTTTGTTTCCCTGCAGGAATATTTTATTAAAGTGTCACACAGTTTTTACCATGTGTAAATAAATAAATCTCCTGCTCAGAGCAATGGCTGGGCTGCACCGCTGTATAAAAAATAGAGAATCAGAATCAGGTTTATTATCACCGCCACATGACGTGAAATTTACTGACTTAACAGCAGCAGTTCAACGCTAATATAGAAGAGAAAAAAAAAGTAAATCAATTACGGTATACGTATATTGAATAGATTTTTAAAAAGTGCAAAAGAAGAAATACTTTATATTAAAAAAAAGTGAGGCAGTGTCCAAGGGTTCAAAGTTTATCTAAGAATCGGATGGCAGAGGGGAAGAAGCTGTTCCTGAATCGCTGAGTGTGTGCCTTCAGGCTTCTGTATTTCCTACCTGATGGTAACAGTGAGAAAAGGGCATGCCCTGGGTGATGGGGGTCCTTAATAATGGACATTGCCTTTCTGAGACACCATTCCTTGAAGATGTCCTGGGTACTTTGTAGAGTAGTACCCAAGATGGAGCTGGAGCTGACTAGATTTACAACCCTCTTCAGTATCTTTTGGTCCTGTGCAGTAACACCAACCAACCCACCCCCCCACCTCTATACCAGACAGTGATGCAGCCTGTCAGAATGTTCTCCTTGGTACAACTATACACATTTTTGAGTGTATTTGTTGACATGCCAAATTCATCAAACTCCTAATAAAGTATAGCCGCTGTCTTGTCTTCTTTATAACTGCATTGAAATGTTGAGACCATGTTAGACCCTCAGAGATCTTGACACCCAGGAACTTGAAACTGCTCACTCTCTCCGCTTCTGATCCCTCTATGAGGGTTGGTATGTGTTCCTTCGTCTTACCCTTCCAGAAGTCCACAATCAGCTCTTTCATCTTAATGACGTTGAGTGCCAGTTTGTTGTTGTGGCACCACTCCACTAGTTGGCATATCTCTCTCCTGTACGTCCTCTCGTCACCACATGGGATTCTACCAACAATGGGTGTATCGTCAGCAAATTTATAGATGGTACTTGAGCTATGCCTAGCCACACAATCATGTGTATATAGGGAGTAGAGCAGTGGGCTAAACACACACCCCTGAGGTGCACCAGTGTTGATTGTCAGCGAGGAGGATATGTTATCACTAATCCACACAGATTGTAGTCTTTGTGTTAGGAAGTTGAGGATCCAATTGCAGAGGGAGGTACAGAGGCCCAGGTTCTGCAACTTCTCAATCAGGATTGTGGGAATGATGGCATGAAATGCCGAGCTATAGTCGCTGAACAGCATCTTGACATAGGTGTTTGTGTTGTCCAGGTGGTCCAAACCTGTGTAGGGAGCCATTGAGATTGCATCTGCCATTGACCTATTGTGGGGATAGGCAAATTTCAATGGGTCCAGGTTCTTGCTGAGGCAAGAGTTCAGCTTCATCATGACCAACCTCTCAAAGAATTTCATCACCATAGATTCGAATACAACAGAGCGATAGTCATTAAGGCAACTCACATTATTCTTCTTAGGCACTGGTATAATTGTTGCCTTTTTGAAGCAAGTGGGAACTTCCACCCATAGCAGTGAGAGGTTGAAATTGTCCTTGAATACTCCCGCCAGTTGGTTGGCACAGGTTTTCAGAGCCTTACCACGTACACCATCTGGACCTTCTGCCTTGCGAGGATTCACTCTCTTTAAAGACAGCCTAACGTTGGCCTCTGAGATAGAGATCACAGGGTCATCAGGTGCAGAAGAGAACGTTGGTGCCGAGTCATGATAAACACAAAATTGACCTTATAATATGTGTGCCCTCAGAAGCTGAAGATGGTCTTGCTAACTCACTCTTGTGAAAGAACTGCTGCAACTTTCAAGAGAACCCATGGAGACTCAGGCTGCCTTCTTCTCTGACAGCCAAGAATGCTCAGGGGATTTCATAAATTAGGCATTGATTAAGCTATAGATTTCCTATAACCAGCTTACTTCCAGATCAGTGTCAGTGCTGACCTAAAGTCTCATAAGACTTGCAATGCTATAAACAGATTATGAACATTATCCTTTGTGAGTGTTACTAGCTGCCGGTAGCATTGCAACTCCTCAAGGTGGAACCAGATAATCCCAGGCTCCTGGTCTGCTCAGAGAGTACACCTTAATGAATTCAAGTTAGTAGACTCATATTTTAAATGTTCTTTGTGTTGAATAGTTTCATTGTCATACTGGACCTACCTTGCTGGGGGAACTTAATCAATGTGCTCCTACTTTTCTTTCTTTCTCCTTCACGGAATCACAAAATTTTGCAGAACAGAAGAAGGCAACTCAGCTCATTTTGATTGTGATGGTCAAAAGTATTACCCCATCCGAACAAAGACAAAAAGTGCTGGAAGAAACTCAAAGTCAGGCAGCCTTCATAGGGAGAGAAACAGAATGAATTTTTGACTTTGAGAAGCCTTTGTTAGAACTGGAAAAGGGGGGAAACAAGTATGTTTTAAGCTGCATATGAAATTGAGTTAATTGTCATGTCAACAAGTACAGTACACATATGCACAAGTGCAATGAAAAATGTACCTGCAGCAGCGTCACAGGCATATAGCATCATACAGGTGCCATTCACAAGAAAAGCATAAATGAAGCAGGTTGGTTCAAGAACTAAATGGAAGGGAAGTAAGGGAAGGTGTAGAGATGACAATGGGAATGATGCCTTGTGTACTAGAATTATCAAGATATCAATTGATTGAAATCCCCGTAGTTAAAAACAAAAGAGGAAAGAATAAATCAAAGACACAAGAGATTCTGCAGATGCTGGAAATCCAGAGTAACACACACAAGGTGCCGTAGGAAGTCAACAGATCAGGCAATCTTTGTCTCGGTTATTAAGATTCCTTATGCCTTTTTTGTCATCCTGTCTGTTTTTCCTAAATTCTTTATTAATGCCCAAAATCTGGAACACAACTAAAACTTAGCGACCTTAGCTTATGACAATATATTCCAAGATTTGTCTGTAAATATCCACCTATTGTACATTATTTTGTCTAGTTACACATCCTTGTCTGAAGTGTAAGAACAACTCTAGCCAACATGAACCTCAAGTAATACCAGCACATGCACCTACACAGGCTCACAATGATATAATCAGATAGACATGCTTGCAAACCTGTTACAGTGTTGTCCAACTAAATGCACAAAAACAAAATGGCTCCTACTGGCTTGAATACTGGTTTATCATCCACTAGCTAGGACCCTTTCTAGTGGAACTGGTTTCTTCACCATTGTTAGTAGATGGATAAGGCCTTAAGTTACTTTTAGACAACCATTAACGTGTTTCAGAAGATCAATTCAAATCAGGGATACCATTTCAGGGTAATATCATTTCAAAGGATGTGTTGTGGGGCCAGCACTTAAGTGCCATTGTAAGGAAAACACAGCTCTCTTCTAACTCTCTTAGAAGTTTCCACAGATTTGGCATGTCATCCAAAAATTTGACAAACTTCCATCAATGCACAGTGAAGAGTATCCCGACTTGTTGACCTAGTATGAAAACACCAATGCCCAAGACCAGAAAAACCTACAAAAGTGGTGGATACAGCCCAATCCATCTCAAGAAAAGCCCTCTCCACCTTTGAGCACATCTACAAGGAGTGCTGCCACAAGGAAGCTGCATCCATGATCAAAGGCCCCAACCAATCAGGCCATGCTCTCTTCTTGCTGCTGTCATCAAGAAGAAGGTACAGGAGCCTTAGGTCCCACCACACTAGGTTCAGGAACATTTGTAAGCCTTCAACCATCAGGATTCTGAACCAGCTCCTCTACTTCACTCACTTCAACACTGAATTGGTTTCACAAACCTTATGCACTCACCTTCACAATTGATATTCTCAGTATTATTTAATTAGCCATTTATTACTATTATTAGTTTCTTTTTTTATTTGCATAGTTTGTCTTCTTTTGCATATGGTTGTTTGTCAGCCTTGGATGTAGTTTTCCGTTGATTCTATTGTATTTCTTTGATCTATTGTGAATGTCTGCAAGAAAATGAATCTCAGAGTAGTATATGGTGACATATAGGTACTTTGAATATAAATCTACTTTGAACTTTAACCTTTGTTTTGCTAGAGAGGTTTTACTAAAATCGTTTCTTCTGTATGTTATGGAATAAATTCACTGAATGACTTTATAGGGGGTCCCACAAATCAATACCATCTGATTTAGCTGCAAGTACTGGGGGAGCTCTACATGCACTCAGTGTAGATCTACCAGGTCTTGGATCTTTAGTCATAACACATAATTATTTAATACTTGTTTGATCAATTATTACCAGACAACATCCAGAACTGTTCTGCGAAGGGAATGGGATAATTTTGTTTTTCTGTACTCAACATATGGGCAATCATTGGTAAATCCACAGACAATCTGGCTCCAATCAAGAGAAAGCCACACAAGATATTGCAGTTACTGGAATCTAGAGCAAAAAAAAACAGCTAACTATGAAACCTTTTATGGGTGACCTTTCTTCGATGCAATGGGAAAGAAACAAACCGCAGTCTTGATGCAGGGTCTTGACCTAAAATTTCAGCAATTTCTTCCCCCACTCCAAGACACACACACGCACGCACATATTGTTGGACCCACAGAGTTCTTGCAGCAGTTTCTTTTTTGCTCCACGGAGGTCAAGACTTTGGCCTTTTCAGTGTTGCACTTATTTGCTTGTCCGGTCAAGATGCCGCCTGCGTAAAATGCTCCTTCAGTCGACATCTGCTGGGTAGATCATGACACCATTATAATTCACTTCTTTTGAGCCTTTTACATTTGTATTTTGTCTTGGATGTGATTCTGGAATTGCTGGAGCCTGTGATTTGCAGTTTGGAGATCGCGTGGGTGTTCCAGCACTCTGCAGTCTCTGAGAGGATTTTGGGCATCACAGGCAGAGGCACAAACCTGATGGAAGGCAGGGTGCAAGCCAATGCTTGACTCCATTTTGCCAACTAAAGCTTCCATTGTTCGCCAATTCAAGTGATGAGGGAGATTGAAACATCGAGGAAAATGCAGAAGTTTGGAGATGCTTCAGTGCTCTACAGTCTTTGAGAGGAGTCTGGGAGACAGAGGCAGCGTGTGTGAACCTCATGGTGAGCAGGGTGTGGGTCAGAGGTCAGGCCAAAGTTTGACTCCATTTCGCTGATTAAAGTTCCCATTGTGCACCGATTAAAGTGACAAGGGAGAATGAAACATTGAGGCAAATGCGGAAGGTACGCACTGGCTGCCTGCCTTCTGATCAGTCTGCTACAGAGAGGATAAGGCCTTCCACTGTGCTGGAGAATGTAACCCAGGTTTTCTGCATTTTGGATATGGACTTGGACTATAGTATTTTTTCAATCTTATACGTTTTTATATATTCTGTGTATTTCACCTGATCTTTCTGAATTTTTTTATGCAGGGAAGGGGGATTTGGGGGGTCGATGTGTCTGTTTCGCTTTGTTTGTTCTTTTTGTGCAGGGAGAGGGAATTTTGGGTGTTGATGGTCTTACTGTCTTTCTTCTCTTCCTTCTTGATTTCATGTCTACCTGAAGAAGAATTTCAAAGTTGTATACTTTGATAAAAAATGATCCTTTGAATTGAAGGCCATAAAACCATAAGATTTAGGAGCAGAAGTAGGCCATTCTGCCCATCGAGTCTGCTCTGCCATTCAATCATGGCTGATCCATTTCTTCCAATCATCCCCACTCCCCTGCCTTCTCCGTATACCCTTTGATGCCCTGGCTAATCAAGAACCTATCTCTACCTTAAATGCACCCGATGACTTGGCCTCCACAGCCGCTTGTGGCAATAAATTCCACAGATTTACCGCCCTCTGACTAAAGTAATTTCTCTGCATCTCAGTTCTAAAGGGAAGTTCTCCAATCCTGAAGTCGTGCCCTCTTGTCCTCAACTCCCCTACCATGGGAAATAACTTTGCCGTATCTAATTGCTTCAGGCATTTTAACATTTGGAATGTTTCTATGAGATCTCCCCTCATTCTTCTGAACTCCAGGGAATACAGCCCAAGAGCTGCCTGACATTCTTCCCCAAAACTGCACACAATACTCCGTGTGGTCTCACGAGTGCCTTATAGAACCTCAACATCACATCCCTGCTTGTATATTCTGTTCCTCTAGAAATGAATGCCAACTTTGCATTTGCCTTCTGCACCACCGACTCAGCCTGGAGGATAACCTTTAGGGTATCCTGCACAAGGACTCCCAAGTCCCTTTGCATCTCTGCAATTTGAATTCTCTCCCCATCTAAATAATAGTCTGCCCGTTTATTTCTTCCACCAAAGTGCATAACCATGCACTTTCCAGCATTGTATTTCCTTTGCCACTTCTTTGCTCTTTCCCCTAAACTATCTAAGTCTCTCTGCAGGCACTCTATTTCCTCAACACTACCCACTCCTCCACCTATCTTTGTATCATCGGCAACTTAACCACAAATCCATTAATCCCATAGTCTAAATCATTGACATACCTCGAAAAAAGCAGCAGTCCCAACACCGACCCCTATGGAACTCCACTGGTAACCAGCAACCAGCCAGAATAGGATCCCTTTTTTTTCCACTCTCTGTTTTCTGCCAATCAACCAATGCTCCACCTATGCTAGTAACTCCCCTGTGATTCCATGGGCTCTTAACTTGCTAAGCAGCCTTATGTGTGGCACTTTGTCAAAGGCCATCTTAAAGTCCAAGTACACCACATCCACTGCACCACCTTTGTCTACACTGCTTGTAATTTCCTCAAACAATTGCAGTAGGATTTTCCTTTCAGGAAACCATGCTGGTTTTGGCCTTATTTGTCATGTGTCTCCAGGTACTCCGCAATCTCAATCCTAACAATTGATTCCAACAACTTATCAACATCTGATGTCAGGCTAACAGGTCTATAGTTTCCTTTCTGCTGCCTCCCGCCCTTCTTAAATAGCGGAGTAATATTTGCAATTTTCCAGTCATCCGATAGAATGCCAGAATCTATCGATTCTTGAAAGATCATTGTTAATGCCTCCGCAATCTCTCCAGCTACTTCCTTCAGAACCCAAGGGTGCATTCCATCAGGTCCAGGAGATTTATCCACCCTCAGACCATTAAGCTTCCTGAGCACCTTCTCAGTTGTAATTTTCACTGCACATACTTCATTTCCCTGACACTCTTGAATGTCTGGTATACTTCAGACGTCTTTCACTATGAAGACATAAGCAAAAATGCATTCCTCTGCCATCTCTGCATCTCTGATTACAATATCTCCAGCATCATTTTCTATTGGTCCTATATCTACCCTCAACTCTCTTTTACCCTTTATATACTTAAAAAAGCTTTTAGTATCTTCTTTGATATAGATCGCCAGCTTCCTTTCATAATTCATCTTTTCCTTCCTAATAATCTCTTAGTTTCCTTCTGCAAGTTTTTAAAAAGCTTCCCAATCCTCTATCTTCTCACTAGCTTTGGCTTCCTTGTATGTCCTCTCTTTTGCTTTTACCTTTGCTCTGACTTCACTTGTCAGCCACAGTAGTGTCCTTCTTCCATTCGAAAATTTCTTCTGATTTAGAATATATTTGTCTTGCACTTCCCTCATTTTTTGCAGAAACTCCAGCCATTGCTGCTCTGCTGTCCTTCCTGCTAGTGTCCCTTTCCAGTCAACCTTGGCCAGTTCCCCTCTCATACCATTGTAATTTCCTTTATTCCACTGAAATACCGACATATTGGAATTTGGTTTCTCCTCAAATTTCAATGTGAACTCGATCATATTGTGATCACTGTTCCCTAAGGTTCCTTAATCTTAAGCTCTCTTATCACCTCTGGATCATTGCACAACACCCAGTCCAGCATAGCCGATCCCCTATTGGGCTCAACATGAAGCTGTTCTAAAAAGCCATCCCTTAGATATTCTACAAATTCTCTCTCTTGAGGTCCAGTACTGGCCTTGTTTTCCCAATCCACTTTCATATTAAAATTCCCAACGATTATCATGACATTGCCCTTCTGACATGCCTTTTCTATCTCCTGCTGTAATTTGTAATCCACATCCCAGCTGCTGTTTGGAAACCTGTATACAACTGCTATCAGGGTCCTTTTACCCTTGCCATTTCTTAACTCAACCCAAAGAGGCTCTACACCTTCTGATCTTATGTTATCCCTTTCTAATGATTTAATATTATTTCTTATACACAGGGCCACACCACCCCCTCTGCCTACTAACCTATCTTTCCGATACACCATATATCCTTGGACGTTCAGCTCCTAATGGCAGCCATTCTTTAGCCAAGTTTCGGAGACGGCTTGCCAATCAGTAGCTGAATTTTAAGATCATCCATTTTATTTCTTATGCTGCATGCATTCAGTCCAATATTTGTTGCTTTTTGTTCTAACTGCACCATGCCTCTATTGCCCTCTAAATAATCCCACTGCCTGTCCTTTCTAACATCTCTGTTGCACGCTACCTTTGATTTGTTTCTGTTTTCCCCTTCCTCAGCCCTATCACTCCAGTTCCCATCCCCCTGTCAAATTAGTTTAATCTATCCCCAACGGCTTTATTAAACCTGCCTGCTAGGATATTGGACCCCTTTGGGTTCAGGTGTAATCCGTCCTTTTTATACAGGTCGTACCTCCCCCAGAAGAGGCCCCAATGATTCAGGAACCCGAAGTCCTCCCCCTACACCAGTCTCTCAGCCATGCATTAATATGCCTGATCATGCTATTCTTGTGCTTGTTAGCACGTGGCACAGGCAGCAATCCTGAGATTACTACCTTGGAGGTCCTGCTTTTCGGCTTCCTACCCAACTCCCTGAATTCTCTCTTAAAGACCTCCTCCCTTTTTCTGCCTATGTCATTGGTACCAACGTGTAACAGACTACAGGTTGTTCACCCTCTCCCTTCAGAATACTCTGCACCTGATCCGAGTCATCCCGTATTCTGGCACCTGGGGGGCAACACACCATGCGGGTATCTCTATCAGGTTAACAGAACCTCCTGTTGGTTCCCCCCACTATGGAATCCCTTGTGATAACCACTTCCTCATCTTCCTCTTTCCCTTCTGCACCACGGATCCAGGCTCAGTGCCAGAGTCCCAGTCACCGTGGTTGTCCTCTGTCAGGTCACCCCCCGCCCCCCAAAGCATCCAAAACGAGATAACGATTACTGAGGGGGATGGCCACAGGGGTGCTCTCTACTATCTGAGCTCTTTCCTTCCCTTCCCTGACAGTCACCCACTTATCTAAATCCCACAGCCTTGGGATGACTAACTCCTTGTAGCTCCTATCTATCTCCTGCTCACTTCTCCTAATAAGCTGTAGGTCATCATGCCGCAAGTCCAGATCCCTAACGTGTTCTTTCAGGAGCTGCATCTCGGTGCACCTGGTGCAGACGTAGTCATCTGGGAGACTGAAAGAATCCCAGGATTCCCACATCTGACACCCAGCGCAAAGTACTAACCCTACAGACATGCTCTCTATTCATAAAAAAAAATGCAAGAAGAAAAAAAGCAAAGTCCACTTACCTCACCAAAGCCCTACCACTCTGCATCAGACCACTCCATTGATGACCTCTCCACTAGACAGTGCCTCTAATTTGCCTCTTCCAGATGGACTGAATTGAGGGAAAGGAATCAGCAACCAGATTTTCTATCATGAATGACATATTGGATTATTTCAATTTTCTGAAGACAGCTATGAAACAACAATGCACTTTTAAGTGGGGATATTTTTATGTTTGTAAATTCTGAGGCTTATGGCAAAAGCAAATATCTTTTATGAGTAATCTTTCTGCTGTGCAATGCCAAATTGATAATATTGTTTGCTAAGGGCCCTAACTAATTGCATTTATTTGCTTCTTGTTTGACTGAGGAGACTTCATATTCACACTTTTTCTTGATCTACATAAAATTTGGGGTGAAGATTAGATGTATTCTCTTGCTCTCTAGATGAGGTTCAGAAAAGATGAGCTAATAGGCAGTTTCTTGGGCAGACAGAGCTACAATAGCCCCAACTGCAATTAAGAACCATTATGTTCCATTTCTGGTCTGGGGCACTGTCACTGACTTTCTGCAGGCAACCCTGGAAATGGACGTCAGACTGGACAATCTCTGGTTCAGAGTTCACCAGGTGGCAGAATAAAGAAGTAGTAATTATTGACAGTTGAACATTGTGTAAGTTTGCAGGAATTTCAAAAATCAAGTACATTTCTCCAAATTTGCTGGGAAGCAAACATACCCTGAAGATCAGACTTAACAATTATTGGAAAGTTGACAGCTTTAGTTGCTTACAAGGCTTCATCCAAAATTTTGCTTTGCCTTTCTCAGATGAAGATAATTATTATAATTATTACCATTTTGCTTGGTGCATGCAGCAAAATGATTTGGTTGTGTCTCATTTGTAATTGATCAAAAGAAGGGATACAGTTGTAAAATTGCATGTTGTCCATTAGTGTTATTCTAACCAAATTAAAACTAGAGCAAATTGCAAATGAATCTGCAATAAAATATCATGTCCTATGTAATGTATAAAATTCTTGTTGACATATCAGAACAAAGTAGACTGAAATTTAACAGATCATCCTGTTAAAATTTCATTCCTATTATTGCTATTGGAGAAAACCTTTATCGAATTGAAATGTTCCATTTGAAGTGGAACAGGATGAGAAATGTCAACTTAAGATATGTTGTAATCAGGATTAAAAAAATACTTTGTGATAAATTGAATTTCTCAGATATGACTGAATTGTTTGATCTTGCCTTTACATGCTGAAATATTAGGCAAAACACAGAAATTTATTTGATCATATTTGATTTAAAAATTAGAGATTTTGTCCAAAAATCCAATGCTCCACCTGGTGGAATTGTGGGGAAATTATGTAAGCATTCTACAGTTTTGATTAACTTCTACCTTTGTCTCTCCAGAGAGTGCGGCAACTTAATTTGCATTGTGAAATGACCTTGCATCAGTATGAGTCTGACAGCTACTTGTTCTTTACAGGCCTTCCTGAATATGAAATCAAGTTAGCACTGTAGTGCAGCAGAAAGAGAGACAGACAGACAGACCCAGCTACCAACAGGTACACAAAAGATTCACATAGGGACATCTAAATCACACAAACAGTCAAACATTCATGCACACACACGCATACAGAAACGTATAGTCATACATACAACTTGGCATGCACACATTTCATACATAAACAGGTTTATAAATTTCTCCCTTATAGTTTCTAAGTGTAAATACTTCTGAAAGAATGCTAAACTTTGAAAGCTGAGTGTAATCTTTTGCTCTTAGAAATCTAAAAACTAAAGACTCTTAAGCACTTTGAAGCAAAATTTTTTCAACTATTACTCTTTTTATTTGAATTTTAAACCTATATGATCCTATTGAATAATTTGACAAAGGAGCCGAGGGGCACCTGTGATTTTGGATTTGGATTATGTAATGATAGAAACTTCACTTTTAATATGCTCATGTAACATTTTCCTCAACCAATACAAATTAAATGTGTTAATTCAGATATTGCATTTTTTGCACTTTGAGTTTGTGCTTCATTTTATCCAGCTGCAGTTGGGTGTTTCACCTTTTGTGTGAGATAACTTCTTGTACCTCAGAATTATAAAAAATCAACAACACTACACAACGTTGGTCCATATATTATATCCGAATTGCTACTTAAAGGTGGTTGCATATAGTTAAAAATAAAATATATCAATAAAACAATAATGGTAAGCATATATCTACTTAGAAATCTAATTTAATTTATTTTTTTAAAATTAATATATTTTTTAAAACTGTTGGCTTCACTAATCTCTTCAGCAATATTTGTTGCCTTTATTCTAATGAATGGAGAACTATGCTAGTTTGGCTGCCTCTGGGTGATATAAACTGACATGTGCCAGATATGAAGTGTACCCAGCCCCTTTGAATATTAGTTACTTATTGACCCTGTACTGAATGGTGGATGGAAAGGGAGATCAGATGTGACAACTTCTGTCCTCTCATGCATCATGCATTTTAATGCTGTATATGGAGGGTCAAAAGTCTGCTGAATACTGATACATGCACTCCATAATACCAATGATTCTGTCTGGATACACTGGCTGACTGTGAGTAAGTTCCAGTCCAGTACTATTACATTTGGTACTAATGTTAGTGCCCCCTTATTTGGGAAAGAGTATGTGGCTTCTACAGCATATCCTGCGCCTCCTCAGAGAGTTTTATGGATGGTAAATGGGCTAAGATTTATTATGGTTAGTTATCATGATTACAATATCTTCTTTCTGAATCTAATTCTAGGGTGTTGGGTTAACAAACCAGCTCTGGTATATCAGTCTTGAAATATTCAAGATGTACAATGTAGTTGATTGTATTGTTTCACATTCTGGATAAAATAGTTTAAAATTAATATGTATTTGAGTGGGAAATATAGAACCCCAAGTGGAATGAGCAGGAAACGTCAGATAAATTAACAGTTCTTTCAGAGAATGACATGGGTATAGTAAGCAGAAGGTGTTCCTTCATTATTCAAATTCAAATTAAGTGAAGCTGGATTGCAATAGTTAATTCTGTCAATTAGAATGGAAAAGAATGATAAATTGTAATGTGCATTCTACTTGATGTGAAAGTTGCAATGATCCTTATTAATTATATATAATTTTACTATCTATAATTAGAAAATATTCTAAGTAATATTTTGCCTTTTATGTTTCGTCTGAATCAAAGCTCATTTTTCTCAAATGGAATTCATGCAAGACATCCTTCAAAAAGCAATTAAACTCCCGCCAACAATTAAATAACGTATTGATTTTCTGAGGTAAATGGAGAATGGGGGATGTGTGGTATGAAACAGTTCTATTTTAAATTGTGTGGATAAGCACTAGTTACATTCTAGTTCCGTGGGCTCTAAACCGACTGAGGAGGGGAATATTTACCAGATCTGCGGACTCTGCTACAGGTGGGGCAGGAGGTATCTGATGGTGTAATTTGGGAGCTGTGGTCTCTTTCCTCCATTCATATCAGGCTTCTGCATTCTCCTGATGCAGGTTCACAATGCTGTCCTGAATACTCTGTCTCCATTTAGAGCAATTGTGGGCCAAGAATTCTTGCTTTTCAGTGGGGCTATACCTTTTTTCCAAGAAAGTTGTGGGAATGTCTTTGAATCTTTTTTTTTTACTCATGTGGTCAGTCCTTGCCTGGACAGAACTGAGAATAGTGTCTGGAATCTCAATCCTGGGATTGGTGGCTTTGGAGAAGACACTGACAATTTGTTCACTTATCCTCCCAGTGGATTTGGAGAATTTTGTGACTTAGTGGTACCTCTCCAGTGCATTGAAATACATACTATGGATCCGAAGCATACAGAAAGACAGGGATTGTCGAATATTGGTAGACCTTCAGGTTTGTACAGATTTGAGGAGTTGATCTTCAGACAATCTTTCCCCAAGTAACCAAAGGCTGTGCCGATGCAGTAAAGGAGATGGAGATTTTTATAATCAATGTTGTTTTTGTTAAGACGGTTTCTTAGAGGTAAGGTGTGGTCTACTTTTTCCAGTGTCTTGTCATTAAGCTTAAATGTACGAAACTAGTGTTTTAAAGTGGAGGTGCTGTAGGTTAGCAGAATAAATTTGCTTTGCAGATTTAAGTGTATGGCCCATTCATTTATCTGCTCCCAGGAAGCTATTCATCAAGACCATGGCTCACCTTGTTACTTAGTCCCATTTCTCTGCATAACAACTATGCCACTTAATATCCAGCAATCTGTTGATTTCTGTTTGGTTGAGTTTATAACAACGCCTCTACTCCCTTAGATATTTGCAAAGATTTGGCATAACATCTAAAACTTTGACAGACTTCTACAGCTATGTGGTGTAGAGTGTGTTGACTGGCTGCATCGTGGCCTGCTGTGGAAACACCACTACCCTTAACAGAACATACTACAAAAAGTAATGGATACAGCCCAGTTCATGACAGGTAAAGTCCTCCTCCCCACCACTGAGCACATCTACATGGAGCGTTGTCACTGGAAAGCAGCATCCATCATCAGAGATCTTCACCACCCAGATCGTGCTCTCTTCTCACTGCTGCCATCGGAAGAAGATACAGTATTTTCTGGACTCACTCCATCAGGTTCACGAACAGTTATTACCCCTCAACGATCAGGCTCTTGAATCAGAGGGGATAACTTCTTTCAACTTTATTTGCCCCATCACCAAACTGTTCCTACAACCTGTGGACTCACTTTCAAGGAATCTTCAACTCATGTTCTTATCTTGGTTTTAAATGAACTCCTCCTTATTCAACGTATGTGACAGCCCTATTGGAACTAATCACCATGGAAACATACTTCCTGTATCCACCCTGTTGATTCCAGTGAGAAATTTTAAAATTTAAATCAAATCGCCTCTCTCTCTTCTAAGCCTTGGAGAAAATGGGTTTAGATTTTGTTCTATGCATCGTGAATTCACCAACTCATAGACCAGTTTAGTTAATCATTTGTGCAATCGTTCTACTGCAAGTATTTCCTTTTTTAGGTGTGCAGACAATATTCTTGGTGAAGTCTCATCTCAGTTCTACATAATTTAATGCATACTTTACTGTGGAAATCAGATCCTTACATAATAATAAAAAATAATTTGTACTAATTGTGTGCTGTAGTTGCATATTATATTTCAGTGACTTATTACAAGAAAACCTGCTCCCCTTTGAGCTCGGTATTTCCCAATACGTTACCATTTATAATGGCAGTCTTTCTTTCCATTTCATAAACCAAAATGGATGACCTCACATTTTCTTGCATTATATTTCGCCTGCCTGAGCTGGTCTGTAACTGCTTGCAGCCTCTCCATGTGCTTCAAATACCCAGTAACTTAGTTTTGTCCCATCACAGAATTTGGAAATGTAATGTCTGATTCCCTCAAAGTCTGTAAATGGCTCATATCCAAGCACCACTTCCTAATGAACCCCAGAAATTACAACCTGCTAACCTAGGAAAGGCTAGTTTATTCCAGTTGTTGGCTTTCTGCCTGCCAATCAATTATCAATCATGTCAGTATATTAGTCATAATCAAGAGTCTTCTTGGACTGCATTGAAAGCCTTCTAAAATTTTAAGTATACAGCATCAACTTGTCAAGTCCTAGATGATAAGAGATTAATCAAACATGACTTTTTTCATAAATCCATATTTACTCTGTCAAATATTATTACTCTTTACAAAGTATTTTGTTCTTGCAGCCTACATTATAGAACTCGTATTTTACTATTTCTGTTTTCTATGATCTCTCCAACCCTTCCTTGCCCCCATTCATTTAGAACAGTGTGGGTATATTTTCTACTCTTCATGATGCTGAGATCATTGTAGATATTTGAAAGGTGACAACCAATACAGTGTAGGTCATGTCTCACTAACTTGATTGAATTTTTTTTTCTGGTAGGTGACAAATCAATATTGTCTGTGTAGGTTTTAGTAAGCCATTCAACAATGTCCCTGATGATAGGCTCAAGCAGTGGATTAAGACTTATTGAGTCAATGGTGAGTTGGCTGTTTGGATTTAGAATTACATACCCATAGAGGTCAGAGAGTCATGGCTGATGGTCTTATTGTAGCTGGAGCTTTGTGACTAGTAGTTTTCTGCAAAGATCCATAGTGAAACCTCTTCTTCTTCAGTTTACGATATAATATACACACACATTTATACATTTTTTTTCTCTGAAAATGTGGATGGGAGGGTTAGTAAGTTTGAAGATAACACAAAGAATGATAATGTTAGAGAGAGCAAAAAAGGTTATCAAAGGATATAGCTCATTTGTAGATATGGGCAGAGAAATGCCAGATGGTGTTTAATCCAGCTAAATGTGAGGTGTTGCACTTTTGGAAATGATGGCAGAAGAAGACTTTAGCAGGGCTGATGGTGAAACAGCAAAGGGTGAAATTGCTGGGAGTAATTCGAAAGGCGCCAGATAGATACATCCTAAAGAAGTATTCTAAAGGAAGCATGAGGCAGCCGTGGTGGACAAAAGAAGTCAAAGGCAGCATAAAAGAAAAAAAGAGGCCATATAATATAGCAAAAATTAGTGGGAAGTTAGAGGATTGGAAGCTTTTAAAAACCATCAGAAGGGAACTATAAACTATAAGGAGAGAAAAGAAGAAATATAAAGGTAAGCTAGTCAATAATACCAAAGAGGATACTCAAAGTTTTTCAGAAATATAAAGAATAGGAGCAAGGTGAGAGTGGATATTGGATTGCTGGTAAATGACGCTGGAGTTTGTAGTAATGGGGACAAAGAAATGATGGATGAATCTAATAAGTATTTTGCGTCAGTCTTCACTGTGAAAGACCCTAGCATAATTCCAGAAATATGAGAATGTCAGGGGCAGAAGTGGGTGTTGTTGCTATTACTAAGGAGAAGGTGTTTGGGAAGCTGAAATATTTGAAGGTAGATAAATTACCTGAACCAGATGGACTACACGCAAGGGTTCTGAAAGAGGAAGCAGAAGAGTCTGAGGCGGCAGTCATAATGATCTTTCAAGAATCACTAAATTCTGAAATGGTTCCAGACTGGAAAATTGTAAATGTCACTCTATTCTTCAAGAAGGGAAGGAGGCAGAAGAAAGGACATTATAGGCTGGTTAGTTTAGCTTCAGTGGTTGGCAAGATGTTGGAGTCCATTATTAAGGATGAGATTTCGGGGTACTTGGATGCACATGATAAAGTAGGCTGAAGTCAGCATGGTTTCCTTAAGGGAGAAATCTTTCCTGACAGATTTGTTGGAATCCTTTGAAGAAATAACAGGCAGGATAGACAAAGGAGAGTCAGTGGATGTTGTTTACTTGGATTTTCAGAAGCCTTTTGACAGGTGAGGCACATGAGAGTGGTAAACAATATAAGAGCCTACGGTATTACAGGAAAGCCACTAGCATGAACTGAAGTTTAGTTGTCTGAAAGGAGGGCAAGAGTGGGTTTTACTGGATAGCTACCGGTGATTAGTGGTGTTCTGCAGGGGTCAGCATTGGGACTGCTTTTCATGTTATATGTCAGTGATTTGGAAGATGAAGTTGATGGCTTTGTGGCCAAGTTTGTGGATGATACAAAAATAGGTGGAAGGACAAGTAGTGTTGTGGAAACAGAAATTCTGCAGTAGGACTTAGACAGTTTAAGAGAATTGGCAAAGAAATGGCAGATGGGACATAGTATTGGGAAGTGTAAGGTCATGCACTTTGGAAGAAGAAATAAAGTTGTAGACTATTTTCTAAACGGAGAAAATTCAGAAATCAGAGGTGCAGAGGGACTTAGGAGTCCTTGTGCAGGTTACCTTAGAGATTAACTTGCAGGTTGAATCAGTGGTAAGGAAGGAAAATGCAATGTTAGCATTCATTTTATAAACAAAAATGTAATGCTGAGGCTTTATGAGGCATTGGTCAGACTTGGAGTATTGTGAACCATTTTGTGCCCCTTATCTGAGAAACGATGTGCTGGCACTGGAGACAGTCTAGAGGAGGTTCATGAGAATGATTCCAGAAATGAAAGAGTTAACATATGAGGAGCATCTGATGGCTCTAGGCTTGTTCTCACTGGAGTTTAGTAAAATGAAGGGGTACTTCTGATAAGGTGGCTGCGCACTTAGTTGCAATGGTCTCTCTGAGTTCAACAAATGGTTCAAAAGTTTGTTTCAAACATTTTTTTCTGGTGAATTCAAGACCTGGTTGAACATTGGCAATACAAAATACTGCAAGTCCATTTCACTGGCTCATTGATGGGGGAGCTGCGTGACCTCAGACCAGGCCGTCATACCACAGTGTCACTGTTATGGCCACAGTACTAGAAGAGGAGGCACTAGAAGTGGTGTGGGAGAGAAGAGGTGCTGTGAGCATGCCAGAGTCCATGCTGGGTTGTGGGCTGGCTCTCCTGGTGGTGCTGCTCTCCTGCATTCTCTCTCTGGAAGACAAGCTGGATTGTCTTCATCTGCAATCCAGATGAATCAGCAGAAGATGGTCTTATTAGTTTCCTGACCAGCCAGGGCATCAAGGGATATGGCGAGAAGGCAGATGTGTGGGGTTGAGTGGGATCCAGGATCCGCCATGATGCCATGGCAGAGCAGACTCGATGGGCTGAATGGCCTAATTCTGCTCCTATGTCTTATGGACATCAAATGTAAAGTGAAAATACACAGTTAACAGCAGGATCCTTAACAATGTTAATGTACAGAGGGTTCGTGGAGTCCAAACCCATAGACCCTGAAAGTGGCTGCACAGGTTGATAAGACGGTGAAGAAGATGGATGGCTGACTTTTAGCTGAGGCACTGAGTTCAAGAGCCAGGAAATTATAAAAATCTGTGTAGGCCATTTTTGGACTATTGTATTTATTTCTGGTCAAACTAGTTATCAAAGACTTGGAGATTTTGGAGAGGGTTGAGCGGATGTTTATCAGGATGGATGGCATCCGTAAGTCTTGCGAGAGCATGGATCTGCACCTGGAAAGTCTTGCTTCAGTCTCTCCAGGGCGCAGGTCTGGGCAAGGTTGTATGGAAGACCGGCAGTTGCCCATGCAGAAAGTCTCCCCTCTCCATGCCACCAATGTTGTCCAAGGGAAGGGCAAGGGCTGATACAGCTTGGCACCAGTGACGTCGCAGGAGCTGCCAGAGCGAAGTTGAAGGCAACCTCGGACTGCCTTAGGGACTCCAGCTCCGGATTTGTCCTCAGGGTTTACTCCTGAAGCCTTTCCCATAAGTGGGTATGGCCGCAAGGCAGCGGAGGTTTGAAATCAGAGTTTTCCCTCTCTTAGATGGACTGCCTTCCCAAGCTGACGAGCTCCACCTACCCGAATTTAGAATTTATCAGGATTCTACCTGGATTATTAGGCATATTCTATAAAGAGAGGTTTGAGAATCTTGTATTCTTTTCTCTGGGCAGACAAGGCTGAGTGGACACCCAATGGAAGCTATAAAATTATGAGAAGCATAGATAGAGTAGGCAATTAGTATCTTTTTCTCAGGGTGGAAGTGGCTAATAATAGAGGGCATGTACTTTAGGCAAGAGGGGCAAGTTCAAAGGACATGTACAGGGTATGTTTTTTCTTTACACTGTGCCGCGTATACCTGGAATACACTGTCAGTGATGGTGGTGAAAACAGATATGACAGAAGTCCTTAAGAGACTGTTGGGCACATGAATATGTAGAGAATGGAGGGACATAGATCTTGTGCAGACAGAAAGAATTAGGTAGGTATCATTAACTCAATTAGTTCAGCACAACATGGTGGGTCAAAGGGTCTTATCCTGTACTGTACTGTTCTACGTTCTAACTCTTTCAAATCTTGGGAATGTCGATCACCAGATCCTTGGACCTTATTGGCTTTCATTTTTCCCTACTTCTCTAGCGCTACTACTAACTTTTACATGCCCTACTGTTTTGACAGTGAGGGTAAAAATCCCTTCTCTCATAACCTCTTCAATGGTATAAACACTACAGTCTCCCTATGTTGAACCAAAGTACGGATATATAATTTCATCTGTTTTCTTGATATTTGTTTTATCCATGTTTTCTTCTTAATATACTGAAATCACAAAACATCCACCTAGACATTTACTTTCTGGCTCAAGCTGTAGATGGTTATTGGTCATGAATTTAATTTAACAGGTAAATGAAACAGAATTAAGACTGGATTACAATTACAACTTTTTTTAATCTTTACTATTTGCCTGTGGTATTTAAGGTGATAATTGAACTTAGTTTTAAAATGCAACTACATGCTATATGAAACAGGAAAAGGAAACAGCTCCTCAAACTTGTTTTCCCTTTCAGGAAATTAATGGCATTACTTTCTTTCTCAGTATCAATTTCACCCCACTTCATCCTTTCTCATCTCAAATATTTGTTCCTTCACTTGGTAAATTTGGTTCAGAAGAATAAATTGACTCACCAAGGACCAGTATTGATATATATTCTAATTCCCTTACATAAAAGGTTGATGTACAAGATGAATTTTTGAGTTGTTGAGAGTGAGTTCTAGAGATGGAATGAACAAAAACAAGCCTTTCGATCCACCAAGCCCATCCCTACTAGCCCGTGAGCCAGTAGGGTTGGTCGGTACCACCTGAGGGGAATAATGCTCATAGTGATTTTTGGCAAGGTATACATCTCTAGAGTTAGAAAATATGTGATAGCATTGCACCAGTGGTAGCTTTATGCGAGTCTCATCAGTGCTTCATAGATACACTTGTGGACCCTGACAGCACGATTGTAGTGTTTACCATCAAGGAATCCATTGATGGACCCCTCTGCGACAATTCCAGCCTCTATGCATTTGTTCTTTAGACCAGCATCCCAAAATCACTTTCCTAGGATTGCTAAGGCATTATGTATGGTATGGAATGTCCCCATCCTGAGAAGAATGTTGGAGAAGCGCTCTTTGTGCTTCCAGGCAATTTCAGTGGCTTTTGCGTAGAGTGCTTGATCCATGACTACCACAATTGTACCTAGATGAAGTTCCTTCCTGATTAGCTCTGATTGGTTCAGGATTTCAAATACTGTGGTCAACTCTGTGGCTGGTGAATTGATGGTTGGCGGATACCCAACAATATCTTGTAAGATTGGTTCTTGGTCCCTGGTGCAGATATTAAAACCAGTCCAGGTTGGGATTGTCTAATTCTCTGGATCTGTTTGCCTTGCAAGTGTCCACACCAGGTTCTTCGTGCAGGCAAGAAGAGCAGCTTCCTTAGTTGCCTGGACACAGTGTTCCCTGGTTGGGAGAGGCTGTGGGCCCACATGTACACCAGCTACATATACTTCCAATTCTTGGTCCTCAATGGTGACTGATCTCTGCTTCAGTTTCTCAATGTGTGGAAGCTCAGCTCTTGGCAGATGTGGTCCATAGGCTTTGGCCTGTACCACTATGCCATTGACTCTATGTGATGTACTCTTTCCAGTGAGAGTTTCCTCAAGTTTATCGATACTGTCCATGCAAGATTAGTGAAGACATGAGGCTTGATGGAGACTGGAAGTACAGCTCTCTGGTTGGAGGCTGTTGCTAGCTTTTGGAGACACAGAGCAGTGTCGTTCTCTTCAAGTTGGGAGTAAGACACCCCATGCCCGAGTCTGTTCAGTGTTTGGATGAGCTCAGTGTTACCCGTCAGTGTTTTTACTGCACAACGAAGTAAAAGGTGCATTGGTGGTTTATGTTGACCACATGTCACAGCATATATTATGTCCTGACTAAATGACTGAACCAGAGTAGTGATCCTCTGTGTTTGAGGATTGGTGTCAGGATTTCCAGTGAGCAGTCCAACAAGAAGCTGCTCTAGTTGATCCGGTATGGAGGTATGAGCACCATCTTTCACATCAGATGGATGGAATGGCCAGGGAGTCAGTCATGTCCTGTCTAATGATTGATCTGAAATGTGATGAAGTCTGATCTATGATCTTGTCAAAATTGGTTGCCTTGACCCTCCAAACTTTGAGTTCCCTCTGTAGAGTTTGATTTTCCAAGACAATGTCCCTTAATGAGACACTTTCAGGAACCATTAACAATTTTCCTTTGTCTTCTGGAAATATATCTACTGAATTGCCCAGCTCAGGTTCCAGTTTTTTACGAATGTGTTTCCTTGTAGAACCTGGCAGGAGTGTAGCTCCACTAGATAGCATGACAGATTCAAGTTACGTGACCAAAGAAGTGACTTGTACAATTATCTTGTTGGGTATGATATCGGTTCTGATATACTTGAAAAGCTACCACTGCTGCAATGCTATCACAAATTTTCTAGCACTAGGGGTGTGTACCTTGCCAAAAATCACTATAAGAATTATTCCCCCCAGATGGTACCAGTGACCCAAATTTGGGGTCCTGACTCATAGACTATACCATTAATCACCCAGTTACTAAGTCCACACTCTTTCGTTTTTTTTAATATTTCCCAATATTCTCATCAACTCCACCCAGATTCTTCCACAAACTGGGGGTAATTTACTGAGGTCAATTAATTTGGCAACCCATATGTCTTTGGGAAGTGTGTGGGAACCGAAGCACTCAGAGAAAACCCTTGCAATCACAGGAAGAGCATGCAGACTCTATGCAGACAGCACCTGGGCCTGGATAGGACCTTGGTATCAGGGGATATGGGGCAGTGGCTCTTCTGGCTGAACAACTATGCCACTGCACCATGGTCATCTGTGAGAACATTTGCAGACTAACTGATTTGCCAAAAGTAATTTCATTAACCAATTGTTCAGATTTCTATCAGTTTAGGACCCTTAAGCAATAATAGTGAACACGTTGACATTTCGTACTGCTCTTGATAATTAGTTGGTAATGTCAGAGCCCCATCTGTTAACGATCCCGGACAGGTCTCTACAGCTGATGTATTCTTGTCTGCTCATTAGAAGTAGCTTTATATTGCTTCAGTGATCTTATGGAAATGGGATTTGAATATTTTGTCAGTCTATCCAATATTACATTAATCATTTGCAAATCCATCTGTGCCGATGGCCAGAACTCTAGGGAGAAGCAGGGTTTCACTTGGATTCTAATTGCTAATTTCAACTCATTTCCTTTGGGTCTCTAACACATTTAATATAGATTTAATGAGCAAATCGACTGCATGGTTTATTTAGAATTAAAACTATATCAGAAACATAATACACAAATAATGCATTGCTACTATGTGGAAATTATTATTGGTGAATTTTTAATAGCATTCATAAGTTACAGACATTGTTTGGTCATGGAAACATCGGTTGGTTACCAAACTCATATTTTGGAGAGCTGCTCCTTTTTTAAAAATAAAATGGTTCAGCATGATTCAGTCTCTTTCATGCGTCAATTGATACATAGGCTTCCTGCTACCAGTGTGGAACTTGTATGATGAAGGCAGTCCATGTCAGCCAATTGTTTTCCCTCTTGCTATCTGCTTCTCTTTGCCATGTTTTGGTGGCATTTGACATCTATTGCAATGCCTTCTTTGCAAATACACTTCCACTATTTGAACATTTGGGTTTTGTATTAGTTCTCTGATACAGCTCTTGATTGAGATTTTCACCTGCCAGAGAGTACAAGGATTTCCATTAGCATTTTGTTTGGAAGGCCTCCAGCACACGAGTTATTCCTGTTTTTATTTGGCTCATCACATAGGAAGTTAACAATACACTGAGGAGCTTGTGACGTTCCTTAGCTTTAACTTTTTCCCATTAACCTTGATACCCAAGATATTCTTCAACAAAGGGCTGTTTGCCTTTTGATTTTTTGAGCTGTCTCCTTTGGTAGTGCCTCCATGTGTTGTCCTCTTGCTTCCCAGTTCAGGAAATCACTCATTTATTCAGTTGCATTGTTCTTGATGCAACAAAATGTTTGTACATTATCTTCTGATTCAATTTCATCATTTTGTTTTGTTTTAGTTGTGCTCATTTTCAGTCCAGATCTTTCAATCTTCACAATCTGTTTATAAGTCTTCGGCTGTGCAGAGAATGTGCATGTGAAATTATTTGATTGCACAATTTTCTCCCTTTTGAATTAGCACCAACAGAAAATCAAGAGGTCTAGACCTGAAAAATCTTGGGTAGTTGTATTTGTTGGCTTCTTGAAGCTACATGAGCTGCAAAATGTTTTTCATTTATTGAAACGTATTTGGAACCCTGTGTTCTCTGGAGGAGTTCATTTTGTAGCAATCAATTAGAATGAGGGGTGCACCTGCATTCTAGATTCTGTTTGTGCCCTTGGCACTCTATAATGGTCTGAATTTACTTCCTATCTTCTCTTTTCCTTAACCCTCTTCTTACTGAAATACTTTAAAATTATTTGTCATCCTGACACTTGGAAAATTTCCACTCTGTGTAAACCAGTTGCACTGAGATGGGAAAAATATTGTCAACAGTGGCTAATAACCACTTCATTCCAATTATCTTTTGCTCTACTTCATATCCCTTCCAATAGATCTGTTCACTATTGTCACAAGGGTGCCAGTCTATTGGCACTATTCATCCATCCACAGTCAAACTCTAGGGATGCTATGAGAGGATACTTTCTTCCCTAATCCTACTTCAATTATCTTCTTGATGAATCAGAAAAACTGAATGCAATATTTGGCTCAAACTGCTAAAGATGCTTCTTCCAGCATGTTATGTTTTGAAACTCCAAAACATTAAACTAATTGGAAGTAAAGGAGTCCAAAAAGTGAGTCTAACTTTGTGCTTACTTTAAGCGAGGTGTGCTTATACTGTATCATATGGTAGCATCATGATATAGGCAATTCTCTTATTTTTACATATAACACTGTGGAGGGTTTCTCACTTTTGTGGGGTACCATCTTTCCTAATAAGGGAAGTCACTCTGATTGGCTGGTGAGACTTGTAGCTGTGAAACAATCTCAGGTTCTGGGGCCTCCTCCGTTGTGGTTGTAGGAGTTGACTGTGGGATGGCAGGAAGTGGTTCTGACAACTCTGGACATATTTCTTCTCCTAGTTTGTATATCTTGATAGGGGAGATGCATTTAATGGAGTGGGAGGAGATAAAGATGGCGCTAAGTTTTTCGCAGAGCAGGGCGATTTCTTCATGTTCATCCACAAAACAACTAAAATGTCCTGTTCTTATGTCTGTTTTTTCCCTTTCAAAGTGGCTAGGGTCCTGTAGGAGTCCATAATCTACAAGTGTGCTCTAACTATGTTTTCCACAGGTGAAGGTTCTTGCTCTCTGGAACTCACCAAGCTGCCTGCACTTTGGTATCTTGAGGACCAAATTGGAAGATGTGCACTTGGGGTGTAGTTTAGAGTGGCCCTGTGGATGACCCAATTATCCTCCGATGTTACCAACTGAGGTGTCGTGGGACATGACAACATTGAGACAGTGGGTGCAGCTGTTGGAGGCACCTGCATTCAAGTGCTTGCTCACTCTTGCTTTCTTTCTCTCTCAACAGTGAGAGAGACTCTGTTGATTCTCAGGTCAGGGGATCTTGAAATAAGCAATACTGCAGACTATAAACAAAAAAATAAGTGAGCTATTGGCTTCCCCTCACACTGTGGCAGGAATGATATCTCTCTCCCCCTTGTTTGTGAGAGATAGGGCCTCTAAAGTGCTGAGGTGTTGGGATGAATAGTAGTTTTTGATTTTTTAAGGCACCAGTGTCCTGCCTTTGCCTCTTTTCCTGTCAGTGTAAACAATTTTGCCACTTGAAGGCCAGGAGTTGGATTTGGTTATCAGAGGCTAATTTGAGATGCACACCATTGGGAGCACTTTATAGGTAGCCCACTATAAAGTTGTCACTACCACCTTGGCTATGACAACCATTTGGAACCACCATGGGATCCCACTAGAAGTCTCTAAGGAGGGTGGCGAAACCCTTCTTCAAAGGCTGACAGAGCTTATGCAGCAGTTCTGGGAAAAAGCCTGTGTACCACAGTACTTTAGGGATGCAAACATCATCCATCTGTACAAGAATAAGGGGGACAGGGCATCCTGTGACAACCACAGAGGCGTATCTCTCCCGAGCATAGCCGAGAAGATCATGGCCCGTATCATACTGAACAGGATTACTTCTCACCTCCTCGATGACATTGTCTCAGAGAGCCATTGTAGTTTCAGATCTAACAGGAGGACAGTAGACGTGATCGTTGCTGTCAGACAGATCTAGGAGAAGTGCCAGGAACAGAACCAGAACCTCTACATCCTCTTTGTGGACCTGATGAAGGCACTTGATCTGTCAGTCGCACAGGCCTTTGGCACATCCTTACCAAGCTAGGCTGCCCCCCCCACCTTTCTCCAAGGCTGGTCAGCATTGTCAGGTCATTCCATGATGGCATGATGGCCAGCATCATTGAAAATGACTGCACCTCTGACCCCTTCCTAGTAACTAACAGTGTCAAGCCGGGCTGTGTCCTTTCGTCTACTCTGTTCAGCCTGCTGTTTGCCACGATACTGTTCTATGCCCTTTCACAGACTGATGTGGGAATAACACTTTCCTACAGGACTGATGGATGTTTCTTGGATCTGCGATGCCTCAGAGCCAAAACCAAAGTGCTGGAAGCAATAGTACGAAATTTCCTCTTTGCAGATGACTGCATTCTTGCAGCGCACAGTGAAAGGGACCTGCAGGAGCTCGCTGACTGCCTCGTTGTGGCAGCAAGAAAAATTGCCTAACCATCAGCCTGTAGAAGACAAAGGCTCTACTTCAGCCTTCACCCCCTACCAACCCTGAGGAACTACGAATTGAGTTTGAAGGCACACAGCTCAACAATGTTGACACCTTCACCTACCTGGGAAGCTGCCTCAGCACTTCCTGCAGTCTAGATTGAGAGGTCTCAAACAGACTTGCAAAAGCTGAGGCATCCTTTGCCAGGCTATAGACACGTGTATGGGGAGAATGTAACAAAATAAGTAAGATGGCAGTCTACAGAGCAGTGGTCCTGACTTCTCTGCTGTATGACTGTGAAACATGGACCCCATACCGCAGGCACATCAAGATGGTTGATCAATTCCACCTGCGATGCCTTTGCAAGATCATGGGCATCTCATGGCGAGACACACTCCCCACCACAGAAGGTCTATGAAGGGTCGAGAGCTCTGGCACAGACACTGATCATGAAGGCTCAACTTCGATGGATTGGACATGTGGTCCGGATGGAATACAACCGCCTTCCAAAGATGATATTTTTTTCCAAACTGGCACATGGCAGCAGAAAGCAGGGAGGCCCCAAGAAGTGCTATAAAGACTGCATGAAAGTGTCCTTGAATGCATGTAATATCCCTGTGACTGGTTGGGAGGCCCTGACCAAGGACTGCAATGCCTGGCACCTGGTAGTCTACAAAGGCACCAGCACATTCAAAGAGCAACGGCTGAAGGGCCTTGATCAAAAACACCAGGACTGCAAAGACAGACAACCTGACTCTTCAATGACCGTAACGTGCTTGACTTGCTGGCGCATCTGTGCTTCTCAGTTCAGGCTTCGCTCTAATCAGAGGCGTCACTGATGTCATCATCCGTCCAAGAAGAATTTTTTCATGGACGATAGACCATGGTCTTTGGGGGCTTGCTGGGTGATGGTGGGAGGGCTGATGCTTTTTGCTGGAACAAGTGAGGGTGGGTAGGGGAAGGGTTGATGCTTTGTAGCTGCTTGTGTGTCAGAGGGGGAAGGGGGCTTCAGGGTTCTAACATTTTTTTGTCATTCATTCTCTGGGCTTTTTTCTCTCCTGTTTCATGGATGGCTTGGAGAGTGAGGATTTCAAGTTGTATACTGTATACATTCTCTGACATTAGATTGAACCATTTAGTTTACTAGATCATTCTGTCATAAATCTGTTATTCCCTTTACAATCTAATCTCTCCTGTTGGTTTCCTCATCCACAAAATCATCTGACAAATCCTCTGTTTTTGTATCTCCATTGACTCCTTTCTTTTTGGCCTTCCATTCATCCAGTTGGGCTTTGGTCTGTGCATCTGCTTACCTAAGAAAAATGTGCTGGTACTGGGGTGGGGGGGGGGAGGGGGTGGTTGGGGAAGCAGGTTCATGAGAATGATTTCGGGAATGGAGGACTGAACATATGAGGAGTGTTTCATGACTCTGGGTCTGTACCCACTTGAAGTTCATACAATAGCATTAATGCACGCAGAGTAGAATCTGGTCCTTCATACTCACAAAAGCCAAATGCTTGCAACTTTCCTGAAGCTCCTTGACCTCCCTCCTAGCTTAAATCCAAGCCACATTTCACAAGTAACTGCCTGACTTACATATCAGAAGCTTTCACAGTTGCCTACAAAAACTGTTTTATTCTGACCACTGCTTTCATCACTTCCACATTTCCTCTGAGCAACCTGGTCCAAAATGCTTTCCAACCAGAGGTACAGAAGTTGCCACCAACACCTGTTTGCTCTTTATTGGACAACAGTTGTGGTATTATCCATTATCTTTCTTAATTCGCCTTTAATTGACTCTCTGGCTGGGGACGTGGCATGCAAATGGTGGATGGATCTCCAATCATGTCGTAGTTGTCTCAGCCAATCACGACCCCACAATGCTGCTCCTCCTGTTTGTACCATATACAAACCAAATGTGGCTTGTTGGTTGTTGTATTTCACTGTTACAAATGTCATTCCCCACCAGAGTTGCTTTTCTCCATTATAAGTTCTTAGCTGGGTATCTGCAGGCTTCAGTTCAGTACTGTATCTTTAAAATGCCATTCAAACTCACTTTGTGGAACAACTGAAAAAGCTGAGCCAGTGTCTAATTCCATTTTAATTGATTTACCATTCACTTCTGGTGTAAGCCAAATTGTTGTCCATTGTTCATTTTCATATTTTAAATCTCAAGGTTACCAATCCTGTATCACTTTCATCATTATCAGATACTTCATCAATAGTGTGCAGATTAATCTCTTTTTGAAACTGTAGCTTGATATTTTAATCATTTTCTGCACGCTGTGCAGTCCATTTATTTTTGTCTGTCTGGCATGCTCTTTGTTTGGGTTCTACTTTGTTATATTTTCTGCAAGTTTTGCCTTTAAATCTGCATTGGTCTGGTGTATGTGAGCATCTTACACAACGGTAACACAACTTGTTCAGCCAAGCCCATTTCTGTTTATATGTTGCAATTATGTTCCCTCTCACTATCATTCCTGATTGCAACTCAATTGTGTCTCTGTCTGATATTTCCATTGATATAGCTATTTTGACTGTTTTAAATATAAGTTGAGCCTCAGCTAGGAGGCATTTTTGAATGTTTTCTTGTAAGATTCCAGAATTAAATGATCTCTCAGTCCATCATTAAGCCCAAAACTAAACTGGCAATGCTCAGACAATCTCTGCAATTCAGCCACATACATTAAAATGGACTCCCCTTAAGAAACAAGGCGTTCTGCCATCAACCAACACACATAAAAGTTGCTGGTGAATGCAGCAGGCCAGGCAGCATCTCTAAGAAGCGGTGCAGTCGACGTTTCAGGCCGAGACCCTTCGTCAGGACTAACTGAAGGAAGAGTGAGTAAGGGAGTAAGGTAATCCCTTACTCACTCTTCCTTCAGTTAGCCCTGACAAAGGGTCTCGGCCTGAAACGTCGACTGTACTTCTTCCTAGAGATGCTGCATGGACTGCTGCGTTCACCAGCAACTTTTAAGGGTGTTGCTTGAATTTCCAGCATCTGCAGAATTCCTGTTGTTTGCGTTCTGCCATCAACAATGTTTTTGGTTCTAAATGTTCTTGCATTACCTTCATGCTATCAGCAAAGCTCATTTTAGATGGTTTGGTTGGAGCAGTTAAACTTTAAAGCAAACTGTATGCCATTAAATCTAATCCAATGCTTTAAAATGCTGCTCAATGCATTCAATATACAGAATCCAGTTGTTTGTTGTGTAATGGAACTTGTCTATTTTTCTGATGTAGTCAGCCATTTCTACATTATTATCACTGTTTTTGAATGCTTAGTTCTTCCATTTTATGCTTTATTTTTAAACTCAGTCGTGACTTCCTTTCCAAAGAACACATGCTGCGCTACTTTTATTTTGACTTGACCATTTCACGGCGCTCTTTTTTAACTTTAACGTGTTGCTCTGCTTCAACAGTTAGGTGGTCGTCTTAGGCTCATTTTAAAAATACCTCATCGCCACTTATGTTTTGCAACTCCAGAACATTAAACTAATTGAAAGGAAAGGACGAGAGTCCGAAATGAGTCTAACTTCGTGTTTTCTTTAAACGAGGCGCTCACAAATCATGTGGTAGTGCCACGAGGTATGCAATTCACTTATTTTTACATGTGACTCAAAATGAATTATTTAAATGAACAAGAGTGCTTAATCAAACAATATATTTACAGTATTACTCAAATACTAATGAAATATTAAATACACAACATAACAGTGAAATGCTATAACTTCTGTCAGGGAATATAATTTCCCTTTAAGGAACGTATTCCAGATTTTCAAAGGCTAGCCCTTTAGAAATTGTCTCCGAATTAGGAGGATTGTCATGACTTGATCCTTTTCAGTGAATGTCCTTAAGTAAGGTGCAGGAGGTAAAACTAAACCTAAGGGTCACGCTGCCATTGTTTGTCGTGTTTGCTTGTGTTATCGCTGACTAAGTATATTATAGCTAACTAAATGTCATTAGGACCTTAATTCTTGAAATTTTGGACTGGGAGTGGACACTATCTGAACAACACACACAAAATGCTGGAGGAACTCAGCGGGCCAGGCAGCATCTAGGAAAAGAGTACATCAACATTCTGGCTGAAACCCTTTGGCAGGACACTATCTGTTCATTTACCATTCCAGTGGATTTGGAGAAATTTGCAGTCCAAAGTAGGTAATTTTCTACTACTTTGGAGTTCCCTCTGTGGGTGATCCAGGTTTTAGAAGCATGTAGGAGGTAGGATCACAGTTCCTCAAACACCATAACCTCCTTCAAAGGTCATGCGCTTGTGTTTTTACGTAGATGGAATGCACACTGCAATCTGGGGAGCACTTCTTCTTCGACAGGGGAAAGGTGACTTTTCCTTTGACGGACAAGAAGGAGACCCCTCTATAATTACAACCATCAGACTTCTTTCTTGGAGGTGATCACTATTATGACACCCCTGACACACATCTGTTACATACTCCTCTTCCCAGATGTGGACAATGAGATTCTAAATTCGTGTTTGAAGCTCAGGAAGAATGCCACAGATCCTGAGTCCTTGTTATTTTTACACAGGATGTGTATGGCCTTTTCAACTTGTCTGTCAAGAGTGGTGGCAATTCTGGACTGAATAGTTTGCAGATTTTACAGCCAAAAATGCTTGTGTCAATGTACATTAGCAGCCGATCTGTTCCTGATGAGTTAATTTGTGTTCTTTGTACTAGGTGTGCTGGAGGCCTGATAATAAAAGAGAACCCTTGCATATGTTGTTCAACATTGTGTACTCTTGGGTATCATAGACAGTTATTCTATCCAAACTGAGGCTAGACTCAACATCTGTTTTGCTGAGTACTTGAGGTCTGTCCATAAAGGCCATCTTGAGCTTCCAGTTGAACGTCACTTTAAATCTTCTTGCCACTCCCACAATGACCTGTCTGTCCTTGACCTTCTCCTTTGCTACGGAGAGCTTAAACACATACTGGAAGAACTGCATTCTGCTTAAAAGGAGAAAACATTGACATTTCTAACAACAGGTAACCCAAATCCTTGATGTTCTCTTCTCAAGTTATTTATCCTCACCACCTGCTTTTATCCCTTTCTCACGTGGTTCTACCGGCCTCTATCCCATCCAGAATTGTACTGCTATCTACAGACAATCATCCCCCCTTTCACTTTCTGCCTTGATGCAGAGGTTCAGTCCAAAATGCTGACTTACACCTTTTGGTCCGGCATTAGATGATTGATATGTTGTGTTCCACTAGCATTCTGTTCTTTCTTCTATCTACAGCTTCTTTTGTCTCCAGTTTGGATACAGTTGGTTGAATTTCTCCATTTCACTGTTTCCTTTGTTCTCCTTTTGTCTTTACAAAGTATTGGCCTCGTGTGATACATAGCAACTTTTCCTGCTATTTTTAGCTCTGCTTGTATTAGAAATGTCCAGCCAGAATATTTTGTCCGTTGCGTTTTCCCTCTCCAGCAGGAGAGAGGGATCCAGAGATACTCATGAGGGGAATTTTTGGATTGCTACCTGTGCCACACACCAGTGAGGGTGGAAACGGGATGATTTGGCAGATAAATGAGTGGCCGAGAAGCTGGTGTTGGGGGCAGGGCTTCAGGTTCTTGGACCACTGGAATCTCTTCTGGGGGAGCATGACCTGTACAAAAGGGACAGGATGCTCCTGAACCAGAGGGGGGCCAATAGTCTCACAGGCAGATTTGTTAGAGCTGTTGGGAACGGGGTTAAACGTATTTGCAAGGGGGATGGGAACCGAAGTGAAGGGACTCGGGATAGGACGGTTGGTTAAAAACAAAGATAGCGTGCAGTCAGATTGTCAGGAAGGGCAGACAGATGATAGACCAAAATTGCAGCCAATGAGTAAGTATCAATGCGTTAAGAATGTAGAATCAAAAAGAGTAGGAAATACGTTACTCGAAGTGCTATATCTCAGTGCAGAGAGTATAAGAAATAAGGTGGATGATCTTGTTGCACTTTTACACATTGTCAGGTATGATGTTGTGGCCATCACTGAATCATGGCTGAAGGATGGTTGTAGTTGGAAGCTGCATGTCCAAGATTTCACATTGTATTGGAGGGACAAGAAGGTAGGCAGAGAAGGTGCTGTGGCTCTACTGGTAAAGAATGGCATCAAATCATTAGAAAGATGTAATATAGAATTGGAAAATGTTGAATCCTTGTGGGTTGAGTTAAGAAATTACAAGGGTAAAAGGACCCTGAGGGCAGTAGCTGGGATATGAATTTATAATGGGAAGTAGAAAAGGTGTGCCAAAAAGGCAATGTTTGATAGTCATGGGAGATTTTAACATACATGTAGATTTGGAAATTCAGGTTGGTAAAGGATCTCAAGAAAGTGAATTTATTGAATGCCTATGAGATAGCTTTTTAGAGCAGTTTGTTGTTGAGCCTACTAGGGGATCAGCGATACTGGATTAGGTGTTATGTAATGAACTGGAGGCGATTAAGGAAAAGCAACTCTTGGGGGGCACCGATCACAATATGATTGAGTTCAATTTGAAATTTGATAGGGAGAAAGTAAAGTCTGATGTAACAGTATTTCAGTGGAGTAAAGGAAATTACAGTGGTATGAGAGACGAGTTGGCCAAAGTAAGTTAAAAGGAGATGCTGGCAGGATAACAGAAGAGCAGCAATTGCTTGAATTTCTCAGAAAAATGAGGAAGATGCAGGACAGATGTGTCTCCAAAAACAAAGAAATGGTCAAATGGCAAAATAGTACAACAACAGCTGACAACGGAAGTCAAAGCTCATGTAAAAGCAAAAGAGGGCATACAACAAAGCAAAAATTTGCATGAAGATAGAGGATTGGGAAGCCTTTTAAAATCTACAAAGAGCAACTAAAAGAATCATTAGGAGGGAAAAGATGAAATATGAAAGCAAGCTAGCAAACAACATCAAAGTGGATAGTAAAAGCTTCTTCAAGTATGTAAAAAATAAAAGAGAGATGAGAGTGGATTTAGGACTGCTAGAAAATGAGGTCAGAAAATAGTAACAGGGGATAAAGAGATGAACTAAATGAGTATTCTTCACTGTGCAAGGCACTAGAAGTGTGCCAGATGTTGAAGGGTTTGAGGGAAGAGAAATGAGTGTAGATACTATTATAAGGGAGAAAGTGCTCAAAAAGCTGAAAGACCTAAGGGTACACAAGTCATCCAGACCAGTTGAACCACAGCCTAGAGTTCTGAAAGAGATAGAGGTAGAGACTGTGGAGGCATTAGTAATGATCTTTCAAGAATCATTGGACTCTAGCATAGTTCCGGAGGACTGGAAAACTGTGAATGTCACTCCGCTCTTAAAGAAAGGAGGGACCCAGCAGAAAGGTAATTATATACTAGTTCGTCTGAGCTCAGTGGTGGGGAGAATGTTGGAGTCAATTGTTAATAAGGAGATTATGGAGTACTTGATGACACAGGACAAGACAGGAAAAAGTCAGCATTGTTTCCTTAAGGGAAAATCTTATCTGTTGAAATGGTTTGAGGAGTTTGCAAGTAGGATAGATAAAGAGGATGCAGTGGATGTTGTATATTTGGACTTTCAGAAGGCCTTTGACAGGTGCCACACATCAGGCTGCTTACCCAGTTAAGAGCCCGTGGTACTGCAGGAATGTTACTGGCATGATTAGAGCATTGGCTGATTGGTAGGAGGCAGCGAGTGGGAATAAAAGCATCTTTTTCTGGTTGTCTGCCAGTGACTAGTGGTGCTCTGCCTGCTTTTTATGCTGTATATCACTGATTTAGATGATGGAATAGATGGCTTTGTTACCAAGTTTGCGGATGATATGAAGGTTGGTTGAGGGGCAGGCAGTGTTGAGGAAATGAAAAGGCTTCCGGAGGACTTAGACAGATTAGGAGAATAGGCAAGAAAGTGGCAAATGAAATATAATGTTGGAAAATGCATGGTCATGCACTTTGGTAGAAGAAATAAATATGCAGATTATTTTCTAATCAGGGAGAAAATCCAAAAATCTGAGATGCATTGGGACTTGGGAGTCCTTGTGAGAACATCCTAAAGGTTAACTTGCAGGTAGAATCTGTAGTATGGAAGGCAACTGCAATTTTAGCATTTATTTCAAGCGGCCTAGAATATAAGAGCAGGAATGTGATGCTGAGGCTTTATAAGGCATTGGTGAGGCCTCACCTTGAGTGTTGTGAACAGTTTTGGGCTCGTCATCTAAGAAAAGATGTACTGGTGTTAGGGAGAGTTCAGAGGAGTTTCACAAGAATGATTCTGAGAATGAAAGGGTTATCATTTGAATTGAATTAACTTTTTTACTTACATCCTTCACATACATGAGGAATAAAAATCTTTACATTGTGTCTCTCTAAATGTGCAATGTTCAATTTATAGTAATTTTTAATATAGATGTACAACAGGACAGTCAATATAACATAGAAATATAATTCTACCAGTGCGAATTGTTCAGTCTGATGGCCTGGTGGAAGAAGCTGTTCCTGAGCCTGTTGGTCCTGGCTTTTAAGCTGTGGTACTGTTTCCTAGATGGTAGTAGCTGGAACAGTTTGTGGTTGGGGTGACTCAGGTCCCCAATGATCCTTCAGGCCCTCTTTATGCACCTGTCTCTGTAAATGTCCTGAATAGTGGGAAGTTCACATCTACAGATGCACTGGGCTGTCTGCACCACTCTTTGCAGAGTCCTGCGATTGAGGGAAGTACAGTTCCCATACCAGGTAGTGATGCAGCCAGTCAGGATGCTCTCAGTTGTGCCCCTATAGAAAGTTCTTAGGATCTGGGGACCCATACCAAACTTCTTCAACCGCCTGAGGTGAAAGAGGCGCTGTTGTGCCTTTTTCACCACACAGCCGGTATGTACAGACAATGTGAGATCCTTGGTGATGTTTATGCTGAGGAATTTAAAACTGTTCACACTCTGAACCCTAGATCCATTGATGTCAATAGGGATTAGCCTGTCTCCATTCCTCCTGTAGGCCTTTTTTTTTGTGACATTGAGACAGAGGTAGTTTTCTTGACACCACTGTGTCAGGGTGATGACTTCCTCTCTGTAGCCTGTCTCATTATTTAGTTGAGATTAGGCAAATCAGTGTAGTGTCGTCAGCAAATTTAATTAGCAGGTTGGAGCTGTGGGTGGCACATAGTCGTGAGTATACAGAGAGTAAAGGAGGGGGCTTGGGACACAGATCTGAGGGGCACCAGTGTTGAGGGTCAGAGGGGCAGAGGTAAGGGAGCCCACTCTTACCACCTGCCGGCGATCTGACAGGCAGTCCAGGATCCAGCTGCACAAGGCAGGGTGAGGTCCAAGGTCTCTGAGCTTCTTGTCAAGCCTGGAGGGAATTATAGTGTTGAATGCTGAATTGTAGTCTGAGAACAGCATTCTCACATAAGTATCCTAATCTGAGGAAAGACATCCTTGCCATAGAGGGAGTACAAAGAAGGTTCACCAGATTGATTCCTGGGATGGCAGGACTTTCATATGATGAAAGACTGGATCAACTAGACTTATACTCATTGGAATTTAGGAGATTGAGGGGGGGATCTTATTGAAACGTATAAAATCCTAAAGGGATTGGACAGGCTAGATGCAGGAAGATTGTTCCCGATGTTGGGGAAGTCTAGAACTAGGGGTCACAGTTTGAGGATAAAGGGGAAGCCTTTTAGGACCAAGATTAAGAAAATCTTCTTCACACAGAGAGTGGTGAATCTGTGGAATTCTCTGCCACAGGAAACAGATGAGGCCAGTTCATTGGCTATATTTAAGAGGGAGTTAGATATGGCCCTTGTGGCTAAAGGGATCAGGGGGTATGGAGGGAAGGCTGGTACAGGGTTCTGAGTTGGGTGATCAGTCATAATCATACTGAATGGCGGTGCAGGCTCAAAGGGCCGAATGGCCTACTCCTGCACCTATTTTCTATGTTTTCTATCCTTCGTTTCCAGATGTATAAGGATGGTACGTAGAGCTGCGGCTATTGCGTTATCTGTTGATCAGTTCTGTCAGTAGGCGAACTGTAGGGGATCCAGTGTGGATGGTAGCATGCTGCAGATGTAGCCCTTGACCAGCGTGCGACAGGATGCCAGTCGTACAGACATGTAACCTTGGTCTCTTTAGATACAGGGATAATGGTGGATGATTTGAAGCTGGAAGGCACTCAACAGAGGGAGAGGGAGTGATTAAAAGTGTCTATAAACACACTTGCCAGTTGTGCCACGCACATCCTGAGTATCCACCTTGGGATGCCATCCGGTCCCGCAGCCTTGCAGCTGTCCACTCATTGGAAACACCTGCATACTTCAGCCTCAGAGATGACCGAGGTGCAGGTCGTTTCGACAACTCTCCTCGGGGGCTCAGTGTTGGTGATATTGAACCAAGCGTAGAAAAGATTTAGCACGTCTGGGAGAGAGGGAGCGATGTTGGCGGCACCACTGCGTTTAGCTTTGAAGTCTGTGATGGTGTGCAGACCTTGCCATAAGCTGCATGTGTTGGAGAGTTGTGGCTGGATCTTATCCCTGTATTGTGGAATGTTTTTGAGGAATGTTTGTTAGCTCTGGGCCTGTACTCGCTGGAACTTAGAAGAATGAGGGGGTATCCCATTGAAACCTTTTGAACGTTGAAAGGCCTAGACAGAGTAGATGTGGAAAGGATGTTTCCCATGGTGGGAGAGTCTAGGACAAGAGAACACAACCTCTGGATAGAGGGGCATCTATTTAAAACAGAGATGCAGAGAAATTTCTTTAGTCAGAGGGTGGTGAATTTTTGGAATTTATTACCACAGGCAACTGTGGAGGCCAGGTTGTTGGGTGTATTTAAGGCACAGCTTGCTAGGTTCCTGATCGGAGATGGTATCAAAGGTTACGAGGAGAAGGCTGGCGAGTGGGGCTGAGGAGGGGAGAAAAGGATCGGCCATGATTGAATGGCGGAACATATTAAATGGGCCAAATGACCTAATTCTGCTCCTATATTTTCTGGTCTTATGGTCTAATGGAAAGAGCATGGAGCCCAGATCGCAAAATGCATGGCTGTTAATGGTAAGGATATAGGCTAGACAAAAAGAAAAGAGAGTTCAATGGGGACTGTAGGAGACAGTGAAGAGCATGATTAGCCAATATGATTAAATGTAAAGTAAAGAATGAGAATTTTAATTTACGGATGTTGCCATGGAACCTATGTTCATTTAGATTTATGGTATTCACTATATTTCACAAACTGAAAAGTTTAAGACACAGAATATTACATTCTGGATTGAATGCATAAGGATTATCATATCTGAAAGCTGCATTGCATTAGAATATTATTGATAATACTTTCTAGCCTGACCTTGAGTCAAGTTGAAAACAAACACTAACTATCAAACATTGGGGTTGGTATTATGTATTTGACAAGATGTTAGAGTCTTATAGTTACTTAATTGTGATTTTGATACTCTTCTTTGTGCAGGAAGTCTGGCTGTGATGACCACTGGTAAATGTGAGACAGGTGATTCAGCTTCTGGTAATAGGATCTATTTTTAAAAGGGGAATATTTTTCTCTGCCCTGATTGGTGATATAGGTAATGTATTTACTTTACTCTAACCATTTGGACTTTGGTCTCCTGGCTGTGATCCAACAAAGTTCATTGTAAGCTTCACTTTATCTTCTGACATTGCACATTAAAGACATCATTCCCCCATTCCTGTTTCCCTTTCTCCCCTTATCTCCTTACCTGCCCATCACCTCCCTCTGCTACTCCTCCCCCTTCCCTTTCTTCCATGGTCTTCTACCCTTTCCTATCAGACTCCCCCTTCTCCAGCTCTGTATATTTTTCACCAATCAAATTCCTAGATCTTTAATTCACCCCTCTTCCCCAGTTTCACCTATCACCTGGCACTTCTTCCTCCCCTCCCTCCACCTTTGTGCTCTGACTTCTCACCTTTCTTTCCTGATGAATGGTCTCAGCCCAAAACGTCAACTGTACTCTTTTCCTTAGATGCTGCCTGACCTATTGAGTTCCTCCAGCATTTTGTGTGTGTTGCTTGGATTTCCAGAAACTGCGGATTTTCTCATTTTCCTCTAGTTTCCACTCTCTTGTTCTCTCTGCCCTTCCATATTTTCCCTAAAAATAATTTCATTTCTAACTTTTCCCAATTGAAATGAATGCCCATCAAACTAAAATATCAACAGTTTCTGTCTTCTGTCAGATCTGCTGTGCATTTACGACATGTTCTGTTTTCATTTCAGACTTCGTCAGTCTTCTGGTTTTGCAAAGTTGGGTATGGATTCGTCTTGGTAGTATTCTAGCAGAAGATTAACTTCCTCTGACAAAGTGGGTGCCAGTTTTCGGTGAAGCCATTTTCTACCCGAGGGACAAATATGTTAGAGTCAAGAAACATGTTAGTGCTTGCAACTTCAACTGTGCACACATCAGTAAATAAGTGATCAAAGAAGTGTCAGATTTTACAGCATTCCCTAATAATTCACTGAAGCAGAGATAATTAGCAATCGTGTTAATTGGGTGGTGATGTTTCTTATAACCCAAGGTGTCATTACTGTCACTCATATCACATTCCAGAACTGAACCTACAACATATTTCGCTAACAGGAAAGATTTGCATTATATGAGTAAGGCTAGCCAGATCATTTTACATGAGAATGTTAAGTATCTCATAAATTGCCATTGTTCTCAAAGATCACAGTGTTTTGTAACTTGTATTATGTGCCAGAATGATTGCTTTGAAATTCCCATGACTCAAGTTAGAATTATCTGATAACACATCTGTCACTTGAGGACACTTATTGACAACAGGTTCACTTTAGACTTGGATGTTACCAGTGTAGTTATTCAGTAGACCATTGGAATTCGGAAATTCCCCAGACATGAATGGTAGACTAATCATATGGCTCATCAAGAATCTCAGTTAACATATTGTCATTTTATGGTTCTGAATGGGTCTATAAACTAGCATCAAGAGAATAGATGGAGGTCACCAATTGACTGGTGATGTGAGAACAAAAAAAATGTGAAGGGAATCAGAGCAGGAATCAGAAAATGAAACAAAAATATGGGTAGCAACATCCATGAACATTCATAAGATTATTAAGATGAAGTCTTCCAGTTGAAATTATACAATTCACTTCCCAATTTCTTAAGAGTTTGCAATCCTCAAATTATGATAAATTCTTTTAAGGAAAGGACATTTTAAAATCTACCATCAAATATAATCCTCTGCTCTTTTGAATTTGGATATAAGTATTTTTTCTATGTGAACCTAATACTTCTCCTGGAGACTGCATTAATCAGACTTAGAAGATTTCAGAAGTACGGTGGGACCTGCATTAATGTGGCTGACATTATCATGTACTTGTAGGGTCTTTGCAGCATCAGCCCCAGTGTTCTCTCGAATTTGAAATGACCAGTGTGTGCAAAAATCTTGCGCTGTGCAATTTTTTTGTCCAGTGACAACAACATGTCTGCACTGAATTTTTAAGTGGAAGTAAACCTGAAGCTATTTTAAGGATAATAAGCCACTGCATTTTAAATGATCTTGCTGGTTTTTTTGCGCTTCACGCCCTTTGTTTCTTTGGGATTCGACATAGTAAATCAATAATTTCTCCAATAAAAACAGTACAAGTAAGCCAGTTCTAAAATCTGCAGACAAATTATTATAAACTCCATGTTGTCAACACTGTCTGAATCAGAAACTGGAAAAGGAAATGTGATTGTGTACCATTGTGAAATATACTTAGTAAATATATTTAAGACAAGGTTGAATAAATTTTTGCATAGCAGGGAATTAAAGGTTAAGAGGAGAAGTCAGGTAGGTGGAGATGAGTCCATGGCCAGATCAGCCATGATCTTATTGAATGGGGAAGCAGGCTCGACAGGCCAGATGGCCTACTCCTGCTCCTATTTCTTATGTTCTTATACTTAGCATGCTAACGAGGTAGAAGGTGACAACATTTTGTGTGCAGTTTAAATTCTTTCATGCACTAGTAGCAAAAGACGTGTGCGCACACACTGGCGCATACCTTAGATGGAGCATTGATTAGCTCTCCCATTAGGTCACGTACAAATCCAATGTTTCTTGAGATTAAAGATGGCTATTTTGCTAACTAATTGTAATGTGATAGAACGAGGTTCTAATTACTTTAATAAGCAGTAACTGCTAACACTCCTTGGGTCCATTTTTTATGAAAATAGTTTTAGATGAGTTGGTCACATCTAAATATTCATTCTTGGGATGTGAACATTACTGATTTTCCTGGCATATAATAGACATTCTTTGTTTGCCTGAGAGAAAGAAGTGATCTGCTCTTCCTTTCTATCATTGCAAGTCAAATATCACAGTGTTGTTTGAGTCAGTTCTATATAACAGAATAACTAACCACATAACTTCAGGAAACAACTAAAAGGCAGTCATGTTGGTCTGGGAACAAAGTCCTATTAAGTTCAGGGTGGGCAAAACAAGTTTTAATGATGATTCAACAACTTCATAACAAATTTACCAAAACTCCTGGAGCTGTGCTTGGTTGTTGGTCACTGGGGCAAAACAGCTGCTACTACAATATCAGTGGCCCACTATAATCCTCCTGACATTTATTACCAGTGGCTTCAATAGAACACAGTATTATGAATGACCATATAATAGACAGCTGTACAATAATGCATCATTATCACTAATGAAAAAGGTGCTTGAGGAACAAATTTCTAACCAGATTTTGCTCTGCTAGGATTTGTACTCTAAATTTGAAGGTAGTTAATCCAACGTTTAGATTACCAGTAACACAACCACCATTTCTTTCTTTCTTAAATAGTCCCTTGAGATCAGCCATGACCTTGTTTTATGGCTTGTAAGGTGGATAGTGAGGACAATGTATTAACCATAGGTCCCCACAGACAGGCCAGGAAATTCTTGACAAAGCAGATGGGTGGTGCACTCCTCCATGTTTTGTCCTGATTTTGTATGCTTGCAGTTCTCATACCACCCTCAGTAACTCTTCTCCACTTTGTGCAATCATTAGCCAGAGAATCCCAGAAGTCATTATGTTTTTGAATTCTTTCAACAAAAGTTTTTAACACATCCTTCAATCTTTTCCCCTAAACACCTTGCAATCTCTCTCCAAAACAGATTCTGGATTAGGGAATTGGTTCAGGAGTGTGTGTTGGCCATATAAAGGATGTAGCTGTATGTCTGTGTGGGCACGTGGCCAAGTGGTTAAAGCATTCAACTAGCGATCTGAAGGTCGTGAGTTCGAGCCCCAGCGGAGGCAGCGTGTTGTGTCCTTGAGCAAGGCACTTGACCACCAGTGTCATTGCTCTGCGATGACACCGGTGCCCAGCTGTATCGGCCCTTGCTGTTCCCTGGTTCCGTGTCGTGGAGAGGGGAGACTTGCAGCACGGGCAACTGCCGGTCTTCAATACAACCTTGTCCAGGCCTGTGCCCTGGAGAATGAAGACTTTCCAGGTGCAGATCCATGGTCTTGCAAGACTAATGGATGCCTTTAATTGTCTGTCTGTAATCAAGGCTGGGTATGTTTGTTTGGATGAGGATGCTAACACTGGTTTGCTTGTTTTTCCAGTAAATCTGTATTTTTCAGAGACAGTTTGGTTTTTTTCAAATCCACTGCTTTGATTTTCTTGCTGTGGGTAGTCGGCATGTCAGAAGTATATAGGAGGGCAAGAATCACTGATGCCCTGTAGACCATGTGTTTTAGGCTAAGGAAATCTTTAAAATGTTCTTTCTCTGTTTGAGATGAGATAACCCCAATTCTTAGCTCATAGTAAGGTGGGACTTGATGTTTGGGATTTGAGTTGCCTTAACAGATTGATTAATCCATTATAATTGAAATAACTGAAGTGAGTTTCTGATCACCCTGAAATCTCTCCCCATTTTCTGTCATGTTTTAAGTAGCAGAGAAGGGCGGAAAGGTGGAGAGATCAAATGGAAGGCCTGTGATAAGATTGTTATTGAGATTATGTGATACAAACATTGGTGCTGCTGGCTGAGAGGGTGGTGAAGGCTTGTTAATTGCAATTGTGTGGTTAATTGCATAGTAACTGTGCAATCACTGGTTAATTGTGAAAGCTTATTAATTGCAATAGGTTGTTAATTGCATGGTGCCTGCACCACCAGCTTCTCATTATCAACTGCACGGTTTTCAGCTTGTACTTGCGTCTCTGCCTCGTAACACTACCAGCAGTGGAATTTATAAAGGAAAATACTTCATTTTACGGTTAGAGCAGCTGAACAGTTGGCATAATGGACTTGATGGCATTGGAGCCAGCTCACTGCTTGGAATTGCCACTTGTGCTACCTGGAGAATTATGTTTTCTGGATGCAGAGGGCTGAATATCTTGACACTACACACCCACGAGGCACATCCAAGGTGGATCTGTTTGAGACACTGGATGCTATGTCTCTACTGCTGGTTTGCTGTGCCAATCTTGGACAGCTCACTGATTTTTTTTAAAGTTCTTCAGCAAACAGGCACATTGGTAAGCCATTCAAGCAGGTTTAAATGAATGAACAAGAATTATTACAATATTGAGAAACACTTGCATAAATGATTTAAAGTGCCTTTACATGATAAATAATAATAAACATAAAAATGACTCTTGCCTGACTTATCTTTTCCCAGATGGTTCTTGGTGTAATTAGACAGGAAGGCACCTGGCCCCTCTTCTCAGGTCATCTATGTTCAGTGGTGAATCCAGCAGTGAAGTGGGAGGTCAAACGCTGGCATCTGACATTCAGCTCATCTCCTACTTCTGTGTCTCGGGGCACACATGCTGAAGGCTGAGACAAGCTGAGCAGTGAATGGATGACAGCCAACAGTTCCCAATGGAACCATCCGCTATCAGTCAGCTCGATTCAGCCTGATGAAATGTGACCTGTCAAATGCCTGAAAATGCTCTCATACTTAAGTGTTTAATTGAACATCTGTTCTGTAAGAGACTGGGATGGAATTACCTAATGAACCACAAGATACCAAAGAATCTTGCGGTTCAAAGTAAGTAGTCCAGTATATAGTAATCATTTAGTGGAAAAGTTAACAATAGCAGTGGAGTCAAACTTGTTGCCCTTTAGACTAAGTTAGTATAAACAGAAAGATTAAATCCTGGCAGTGTTAAAAGATAAATAAAAACTACTTTACGAAATTTAACACCAAAAGATTTTGGTACGAAATGTGTCAAAGGCGGATTTCACTGGAGGGAAGGTAGCAAACAGGGAGGAAATGGAACTGATAAGTCTTGATGATAATGCAGATTGAACACGTGTTTGCTAACAATTTGTAGATTTCACCTTTCTGCAATGGAGTAGCTATCTGGGCAAACGTTACTTTTGCTAACTTCTCCGAGATTCCAGAGACTCGATAAGCTGCTGACACAGTCAGCGTCGGAAGACCAGCTCTGTATTCCAGGTTTGTTACTCTCTCAGCAGGTCTTAGTCTGCAGCTGTGTGATTTTCAGAACTGAGCTGAGATGAGGTCACGGATCTCATTCTGCTCTGATTATCAGCACAGCTGATTCAGCTGAACACATGCATTTTAGATGCTTTTCCTGGTTTGCTGGCATGATAGGTAGTTCAAGACAGCAGGGTTATAAAATTGGGAAGCCCTGCCTCCAGTGCCCCAATGGACCTTGAAACCTCATGCCCTGTTGGAAGTTAGTAAAACATCTCTATTAAACAAAGCAAACACTGCTTGCAGCTACATCAGCTGACTTTGGTTTGCTTTTGATTCTAGCTTGGTGCCATAAGGTGTAAAGTTTAACTCTTTCATTACTCTATATCTATTCCAAGTTAACGCTTCCAATTGATTGGTAGATGTCTGATATTATACCCTCAACTACAATGATGCCTAGAGCTGCAAACTGATATGTATTTCAAAATGTACTACAAATATTGCTGTGTATTTTGCTGGTAAAGGTTTAAATAGGTCAAGTCTTAGTTTCTGGCCAAAGCTGTAATAGTCAGTTTTGGTTGGATAGGTACATCAGAATCTCTCAATAATTGAACATATTCCAATACTCTCTTGTCTCTGTTAATCAATCCAAGAAATGAATTACTAATTTTAACAATATATGGGAACAGAACAAGCTGAACATTAGGTAGAGGCCGTAGCATCAGTGTAATGTAAAGGAAATTTCAAAGCAAAATTATGTTTAAAATGATCGAATGGGAAATACCAGCCAACTCATTTTCTTCTGTGTATTTTCTGGCTGGAGTTTAGTTAAAGCAGTTGCTAAACATAAAGCAAGGTTGAACTACTTGTCATCAGACTTCAATGTTACATTTGTCCTCCTGCTTGAAGGAAGAGCTCTTCTTTCAGAGCAAACTCAATGGGCTGAGTGGCCTAATTCTGCTCCTATGACTTATGGTTTTGTATCTCTGTAAGGAGTTAATACTCTGAAATGAATTACAGTTGGTCAAATCTTAATGGCTGTGACATATTGGATGAGCATTGCAGCCTGGTTTTGCCAGGATCAAAAGAAATAGGTAAAAGGTCAATGACCTGAAATATTGATGCAGTTTATTTCTATGTAGACGATGCTGAGTAGTTCTAGCTTTTATGTTTTGTAAACAGCTTGTAAGATACTTTGGCAAATATAGGTGAAAAGTCTCACATTAATGGGATTTTTGCAAGGTTGATTGGTTTGTAGACCTTAATTTTTTAATGTATCATAGCTATGTGGTATTTAATGCTGGGTTGACTGTCCAGGTTTAGCCTTGAAATACTAATTTTTGTCGGATCAATTTGAAGGGCTTTTATACAACTATTATTCTATAATCACAGTTAAGGAAGATTGGGTAAGGCCACTGTTTTCCCCCCTTAAAAGCATATTAGTAAATATCATGTGCTTTTCCAATGTTATTATAACCCTATAGTACCTCCAGATTAATAGCATAGTGATTTAACCATTCACTCACTACATCTCATTGTAGGATCAAATTTATCAAATTTATTCTTGTTTAAGCAGCAATAAAGTTTAAAAATCCATATTCATTTTTTAGATCCTTTTATAATTTCTAATCCTCTATCTTTGTAATCCATTCAAGACTCACAATGTGCCATTATAGCTGCAGTTTTAACTATTCTGATGTGTACATTTTCTCCACTTTCCAACTCTCTCCTGCTCTTTTCACTTCTAAAATATTTCTTAAAACCTACCTCTTTGACAAGTTTGTCTTGATGTCTCCTGTGCCCAGTGCTACTCTGTTGCTAGTGATTTAGTATCCAAGCTACAAGGTTGTGAATTTAAATCCCATTCCTGAAGTTTGAGCAAAATATAAAAAAAAAGTGAGATTGTTATCACAGGCAGTACTGAGGGAGCAAAGCATAACAGTGTGGCATTTTCCAATGAGAGGTTAAACCATGCCCCCCCCCCTGCTCTTGTGGTTGTAAAATAGGTCATTGATTTATGATCACCGGCATGTGATCTGAAATTTGTTAATTTAGCAGCAGCAGTTCAATGCAATACGTAATCTAGCAGAGAAAAAGGGGAAAAAATAATAATAAATGAAATTTTAAAAAAATAACATAAGTAAATCAGTTATGGAATATGTATATTGACCAGATTTTTAAAAAAACATGCAAAAGCAAAGGTCTCGGCCTGAAACGTCGACTGCGCCTCTTCCTATAGATGCTGCTTGGCCTGCTGCGTTCACCAGCAACTTTGATGTATGTTGCTTGAATTTCCAGCATCTGCAGAATTCCTGTTGTTTGCAAAAGCAAAAAATGTATATTTTTTAAAAAAGGGTGAGATAGTATCCAAAGATTCAATGTCCATTTAGGAATCGGATGGCAGAGGGGAAGAATCTGTTCCTGAATCGCTGAGTGTGTGCCTTCAGGCTTCTGTACCTCCTACCTGGTGGTAACAGTGAGAAAAGGGCATGCCCTGGGTGCTGGAGGTCCTTAATAATGGACGCTGCCTTTCTGAGACGCCGCTCCCTGAAGATGTACTGGGTGCTTTGTAGGCTAGTACCCAAGATGGATCTGATTAGATTTACAACCTTCTGTAGCTTCTTTTGGTCCTGTGCAGTAGCCCCTCCATACCAGACAGTGATGCAGCCTGTCAGAATGCTCTCCACGGTACAACTATAGATGTTTTTGAGTGTATTTGTTGATGTGCCAAATCTCTTCAAACTCCTAATAAAGTATAGCCACTGTCGTCCCTTCTTTATAACTACATTGACATGTTGGGACCAGGTTAGATCCTCAGAGATCTTGACACCCAGGAACTTGAAACTGCTCACTCTCTCCACTTCCGATCCCTCTGAGGATTGGGATGTGTTCCTTTGTCTTACCCTTCCTGAAGTCCACAATCAGCTCTTTCGTCTTACTGATGTTGAGTGCCAGGTTGTTGCTGTGGCACCACTCCGCTAGTTGGCATATCTCACTCCTGTAGCCCCCTCGTCACCACCTGAGATTCTACCAACAATGGTTGTATTGTCAGCAAATTTATAGATGGTATTTGAGCGATGCCTAGCCATACAGTCATGTGTATATAGAGAGTAGAGCAGTGGGCTAAGCATACACCCCTGAGGTGCGCCATTGTTGATTGTCAGCAAGGAGGATATGTTATCACCAATCCACATAGATTGTAGGTCTTCCGGTTTGGAAGTCGAGAATCCAATTGCAGAGGGAGGTACAGAGGCCCAGGTTCTACAACTTCTTAATCAGGATTGTGGGAATGATGGTATTAAATGCAGAGCTATAGTCAATAAACAGCATCCTGACGTAGGTTTTTGTGTTGTCCAGGTGGTCTAAAGCCATGTGGAGAGCCATTGAGATTGTGTCTGCCATTGACTTATTGTGGCGATCAGCAAATTGCAATGGGTCCAGGTTCTTGCTGAGGCAGGAGTCCAGTCTAGTCATGACCAACCTCTCAAAGCATTTTATCACTGTCAATGTGAGTGCTACCGGGCGTAGTCATTAAGGCAGCTCATATTATTCTTCTTAGGCACTGGTATAATTGTTGCCTTTTTGGAGCAAGTAGGAACTTCCACCCATAGCAGTGAGAGGTTGAAAATGTTCTTGAGTATTCCCACTAGTTGGTTGGCACAGGATTTCAGAGACTTCCTAGGTACTCATTTGGGACTTTCCACCATGCAAGGGTTCACTCTCTTTAAAGACAGCCTAACATTGGCCTCTGAGATGGAGATCACAGGGTCATCAAGTGCAGCAGGGATTAGGGATCTTCACAGCTGTAGTTGTGTTCTCCCTATCAAAGCATGCATAGAAGGCATTGAGTTTATCTCGTAGTGAAGCATCGCTACCATTCATACTATTGGGTTCGCTTTGTAGGAATTAATGTCTTGCAGACCCTGCCAGAGTTGCAGTGCATCTGATGTCACCTGCAACCTTGTTCAAAATTGTCTCTTTGCCCTTGAAATAGCCCTCCACAGATCATATCTGGTTTTCTGGTATAGGCCTGGGTCGCCAGACTTGAATTCCACAGATCTAGCCTTCAGCAGACAACGTACCTTCTTGTTCATCCATGGCTTTTGGTTTGGGACTTAAATATAATACTTGGTGCTTTGCTTAATATTTACCCCTTAGTTATCTTCAAAGTTATCTCATCATTATCACATTTCTGTTTATTGAACATCAAAGTTGCTGGTGAACGCAGCAGGCCAGGCAGCATCTCTAGGAAGAGGTACAGTCGACGTTTCAGGCCGAGACCCTTCTTTAGGACTAGTCTCAGCCTGAAACGTCGACTGTACCTCTTCCTAGAGATGCTGCTTGGCCTGCTGTGTTCACCAGCAACTTTGATGTGTGTTGCTTGGTTATCCAGCATCTGCAGAATTCCTGTTGTTTGTGTTTATAGAGCTTGCTTTGTAGAGGTGCAGCACTATATTTGTTAAATTAGTGGTGAAATGCAACAGGCTCCTCCTCGTGACAAAATCCTTGGAGCAGAGCTCACCGCAGTGAACACATTATTTCATCAAAGAGACAAATACAGATTTCCTGGCCGTGGCTGATGGAGTAACAGCAATCTGCCGTTGCTCCAACTCTGATTATCTTACTATTTCCAACCTGTCTTGAAACTTCTTTTTTAAGTGTGATATTCTTTCATTATGGATACAAAGGAGGGCCAGAGGTATTAAAAAGGATGATTCCCCTGCTTTTGATTCTATTATGGATTTGCTCCAAAGTCATGCACGAGAAGCCTCTGAGAAGTTTCAACAATTCAGCACTGGATTTAAACAAATAGATGGTAAATTGGATTCTATTCAACAAATGCTTAATGAACACAATAAATGTATAAAAATAATGAAGAAACTTTGTTGTCTCTGGAAACGGAAGTGGATGAATTGCAGAAGCTTTGTGAAAAGCAATTGAAGTCCAACAAAAAGTTAAGACAGAAGATTGTCAACCAAGAAAATAGAAGTAGAAGGAACAACCTACAGGTTCTGGCTCTCGAAGAATTAATTGAAGGTAATCATCTTATGCAGTTTTTTGCTAACTTTTTGCAAGAGTTATTTCCGGAGATTTTGACGTCTGTGTCTATGATTGATCGAGTTCACAGATCTCCGGTGTTTAGTCCTCCTAAATGTCAGAGATCAAGATCAGTAATAATCTGTTTTCAGGAATTTAAAACAAAGGAACTCTTAATTCGCGAAAATCTTGTTGAAGAGACATGATTGATTATAATGGACTCAAGATTAGAATTGTCGAAGATTATTCACCTGAGGTTATGCAAGAATGTGTTAAGTTCAAAGAAGTTATGTCCGAGCTTTCTAATAACGGTTTCAAGTCTTTCCTTCGCTACCCAGCCCAACTCAGAATCACACTTACAGATGGATCTTTTGAATGGTTCCGCTCGACTGTTGAAGCACAAAGGTTTTTAAAATCCAGAGGCTAAATCCGAAGGCTAGCTGTTTAGTTTCTCCTTACTTGAAGACACAAGATTAAATGAGAAACTTTTAATTCACAAATCCCGTCGAAGGGGCATGATTGGTTAATAGGGTGGAATATTAAGATTCTCGAAGATTATTCGCTTGAGTTTAAACAAGGTTTGTTGGAATTTTTTAACAGGGGTTTTAACCCATCCCTTGGCTACCCAGTTTGACTGAGAATCTCATTAAAGATGGATCCTTCAAATAGTTTTGTTTGAATGTTGAAGCATAACGATTTTTTAAATTTGAAGGCTAACTGCTTAGTCTATTTTTCCATGAAGATATAAGATTAAATGTTTAATGTCTTTCTGTATGAATAATTGTATCTTTTACTTTAGTAAACCTTTGTAACTAATTTCCTTTCATATTTTTAATACTGTATTTTTGATATATGAGAATTGAATCTCTTGTTTGGATATTGTTTAGTCTAGGTTGGAATATAAATAACCTTGAAACTAATTGGAGTGATCACCAGGTTTTTTTTGGGGGTTGTCCGTAGTTGTAGATGTTGACTTTCTATTGGTCGGTTTTCTTTCTTTGGGAGGTGGGTTATGGTTTTTTTTCTCAGAAACTGTTTTTGAATTTTTAGCCAACTTGTTGCTTGGTTACCATTTCTCAAGGTTTATGGCTTGGTTTTTAACTTACGTTTTAACCCTTCCTTTAAATAATATTAAAAATAGACCTAACTATTAATTTACTTAGTTTTAACGTGAAAGAGTTAAATCACCCTGTTAAACGTAATATGATTTCTGCTTATATTAGGAAAGTTAAGGTCCCCATTATTTTCTTACAAGAAACTCACATACGCAAATGTGATCATCTATTTTTTTTTAGCCGTTGGAACGGACTTTGTTTCCACTCTTCTTTTCAGGCCAAATCTAGAGGAGTTTCGATTCTTATAGATAATGCACTTTCCTTTGTCTAACATAAAGTAGTGTCTTATACTAATGGACGTCTTGTTATAGTTTCAGGAAAAATAGATAATAAATTAATAGGATTTGCCAATGTGTATGCCCCAAATGTAGATGATCCAGGATTCTTTGAATGTTTTTTTTTCGTTTTTACCAGATCTGAATCTTTATTCTTTGGTGATGGGAGGAGATTTTAACTGTTGGCTAGACCTAATTTTAGACTGATCATCTTCTAAACCAGTGTTTCTTAATAAATCAGTTTTGTTTATTCAATCCTTTTTATTAAAGTGTGGTATTGTTGGTGTTTGGCATTTTTTATATCCTTTAGATAGAGGGTATTTGTTTTTTTCCCAAGTTCATCATACATATTCCAGGATTGATATTTTTTTTATTGATAGTCAAATGGTTTCATCAGTTCGCTCTTGTGAATATAAAGAGATTGCTGTTTCAGATCATGCTCCCATATTTCTATCTTTTAAACTCCCTGGTCTTCCTCAAACCAACAGATTTTGGCATTTTAATACAACTCTGTTATCTGATAAGGAATTTTTAAAATTTCTAGAGCAGCGTATTATTTTCTTTTTTGAAGAGAATAAAGAGGAAGAGACTTCTAATCATATTGTATGGGATACTATCAAGGCCTATATTAGAGGACAAGTTATGTCTTATACTGTGAGTGTTAAGAATAAAGCTAATAAAGAAAGAATTGAATTAGCCAATCAATTGAAACAATTGGATCAAAAATATACTATAGCTCTGTTTTACATAAAAGATGTGTTGAAGTTAAAACTAAATATGATCTTCTGTTAACATATCCAATTGAAACTCAACTTCTTAAAGATAAAACTCAATTTTACATTCATGGAGATAAATCAGGCAAGGTATTGGCCAACTAATTAAAAACTGCTGTAGTTAAACAACAAATTAAAGAAATTTGCAAACCTAATGGTGATAGGACAACTGATTACTCTGAAATAAATGATACCTTTAGAGAATTCTATTCTAAATTTTATAGTTCTGATTCCCCTAAAGACAATACTGTAATGAATAATTTTCTAGATCAATTAAATATCCCTGCACTTTCTGCAGGTAATTGCAAACAGATGGATCAACCCATTTCTGATGAGGAAATCGGCAAGGCTATTCGTTCATTACACTCGGGGAAGGCTCCGGGTCTGGATAGATTTTCTGGAGAATTTTATAAGGCTTTTTCTTCATTAATTATACCACAGTTACACTTAGTCTTTTTGGATTCTTTCAAATTGGGTAGTTTGCCTCAATCTTTTTATGAAGCTTCTATTTCACTTATCTCAAAAAACAACAAGGATCCAACTGAATGCTCTTCATATAGGCCAATTTCATTACTCAATGTTGATATGAAAATTCTTTCTAAAGTTCTGGCTCAAAATATTTTATCTTTTATTATTTCTGATGATCAGACTGGATTTATTAAAAACTGACATTCCTATTTTAATATACACCGTGTGTTAAATGTTACTTACTCTCCTTCTCAGGAGATATCGGAATGTGTGATATCCGTAGATGCTGAGAAGGCCTTCGATCGGGTTGAATGGAATTATTTATTTAAAAACTTAGAAAAATTTAATTTTGGACCAAATTTTATTCAATGGATTAAATTACTTTATTTATCTCCTTCTGCTCGGGTTCTTACTAATTTTCAAAATTCCAAACCATTTAAACTTTACTGCGGAACTAGACAAGGCTGTCCATTGAGTCGCTTGCTTTTTGATCTAGCTTTAGAACCCCTTGCCGTTGCTTTTCGAGAATCTAATGATAATTACAGTATTTTAAGGACAGGTATCACCCACAAAATCTTGCTTTATGCTGATGATATATTGCTTTTTATCTCTAATTTTGAGACCTCGTTACCTTGCGTACTTCCTTTACTCTCCCGTTTTAGCCGGTTCTCAAGATATAAATTAAACCTACATAAGAGTGAATTACTTCTTTTAAGTAATTTGGTATCAATTAATCCTAATCTCCCTTTTTAAAATCGTAAGGAATCAATTTACTTATTTGGGTGTAATATTCACTAAGAATTACAAACACCTGTTTAAAGAAAACTTTCTTACATTATTGAACCATGTAAAAAAGATATCATTAAGTTGGTCACCTCTTTCAATATCTTTGATTGGACAAATTAATTCTATTAAAATGAATATTCTACCTAAATTTATATATCTTTTTCAGGCTTTACCTGTTTTTATTCCTAAATCCCTTTTTGACTCTCTTGAATCTATTTTATCCTCCTATATATGGAAAAAACAAACGTCCTCGTTTTGATAAAGTTCATCGTCACAAACCTATAAGTCTGGAGGTTTAGCCTTACCTAATTTTAGGTTTTATTACTGGGCAGTTAATATACGATATCTTACGTTTTGGCTATATTATATTAATCGTGTAAACTGCCCGGTATGGGTTTCTTCAGAAGCTAACTCTGTTAATAAGTTTTCTATTATTTCTCTTCTTGGATACTCACTTCCTTTATTTGTAGGTAAACTAGCTGATAATTTAATAGTTAAACATACTCTGAGGATCTGGATACAATTTAGAAAACATTTTGGTTTATTGAGATTTTCCCTTTAGAACATAGAACATAGAATAATAGAGCACAGTACAGACCCTTAGGCCCACAATGTTGTGCCAACTCTCAAACCCTGCCTCCCATATAACTCCCCACCTTAAATTCCTCCATATACCTGTCTAGTAGTCTCTTAAATTTCACTAGTGTATCTGCCTCCACCACTGACTCAGGCAGTGCATTCCATGCACCAACCACTCTCTGAGTAAAAAACCTTCCTCTACTATCCCCCTTGAACTTTCCACCCCTTACCTTAAAGCCATGTCCTCTTGTATTGAGCAGTGGTGCCCTGGGGAAGAGGTGCTGGCTATCCACTCTATCTATTCCTCTTATTATCTTGTACACCTCTATCATGTCTCCTCTCATCCTCCTTCTCTCCAAAGAGTAAAGCCCTAGCTCCCTTAATCTCTGATCATAATACAAACTCTCTAAACCAGGCAGCATCCTGGTAAATCTCCTCTGTACCCTTTCCAATGCTTCCACATCCTTCCTATAGTGAGGCGACCAGAACTGGACACAATACTCCAAGTGTGGCCTAACCAGAGTTTTATAGAGCTGCATCATTACATCGCGACTCTTAAACTCTATCCCTTGACTTATGAAAGCTAACACCCCATAAACTTTCTTAACTACCCGATCCACCTTTCTAATCCCATTTATCCTAATTCTTTTTAAACCCTCCATGACTGATTTAGTCTTTAAAGAATGGGACAGGTTGGGTATTAAATGTTTTTGGGATCTGTTTGTTGGAGGAAATCTTTTCTCATTTGAGCAATTGTCAGCTAAATATAGCTTACCCAAAACTCACTTTTTTAGACATCTACAAATCAGAGACTTTCTAAGATCTCAATTATGCACATTTCCTATAAGCTCAGATAAGAACTTACTAGACGTAATTTTTAATTTGACACCTTTTCATAATGGTTCAATAACTAATATTTATGGTATGTTACTGGAGGCGAAGAATGTTCCTTTAGACAAAATTAAGAATGTCTGGGAACAAGATTTACTGACATCAATATCTGAGGAAACTTGGAATGAAATTTTTAAACTGGTTAATACTTCATCGCTATGTGCGGGCCACTGCCTCATACAATTTAAGGTGGTACATAGAATCTATATGGCTAAAGATAAGCTATCTCATTTTTATTCAGATATATCTCCCTACTGTGACAGATGTAATAATGGAGAAGCTTCATTAATTCATATGTTCTGGACTTATCCGTGTCTTGAAAAATATTGGAAGGAAGTTTTTCAAACTTTTTCTTTACTTTTCAAAGTCAATTTTCTGACTAATCCTCTGACGGCCCTATTTGGTATTGTTGCAGGACAAGATATCAAGCTGAAGACATCTGATTTACATATTTTGGCCTTTAGCTCTCTTATAGCTTGGAGGGCGCTTTTGTTTAAATGGAAAGGTATTTTTCCTCCTACTCATGCTCAATGGTTATGCGATGTTATGTCATGCTTAGATTTAGAGAAGATTCATTGTTCAATTTCTGAATCTCGTCAAGACTTTCAAATATTGTGGGGACCCTTTCTGAATTATTTTCAAAACTTCAAAACCCTGAATTTATTTAAATTCAGATGTTGGCTATTATTAATTTTTTATTATACGAGAAGGTATTTTACCTCCTTTCTCCTTAATAAACAGCTTCGGTCTTGGTAGGGGTTAGGCTCTTTTTTGTAATAAATTAGTATATTTCAATATAACTATTGACTAACTTACATGAATACGGGGTAATGAAATGGTTATTATGAATAGATATAATGTAATTGGTGGTTTTTAAAAAAAAATTTTTGACCTTTTATATACGCTTTCTTGTACTCTGTATCATTTAATGTAGAAACTAATAAAAAATATTGTAAAGTAAAGAGACAAATACAAGAAGTCATAGTAACAACTTGAGTCCAAGCTTGGCAGCTGTTAGTTTTTTTTATTATTGTCCAAATATGGACCACAAAGTATGCATAACCTTCATAAAGGCACACTGCTCTAATATCTCCAGAACCATCAGTGTCAACAGAAGTATAGTTACCAGAATATCAATACGTCATTAATTTCATGGATCCAACAAAGGTAGACCTTCTCAGTCAGAACCTCATGAACAACCAGTTGATTTCCAGTGCACAGGGGCTGCAAAAGAAGGCTCTTAGACATGTGAGCAAAAATAATCCATTCGGCCCATTCTCATGCCTTCTCTCCATAGCCTTTGATGCTCTTACAGATAAAATACTATCAACCTCCACTTTAAATATAGCAAATGATTTGCTGTCCACGGATGCCTGTGGCAATGAATTCCAGTTTCATTGCCTTTTGGCTAAAAAAAAAAATCCTCCTTATGTCTGTTCTAAAGGGATATCTTTCTATTATGCCTTCTTGTCCTGGACTCTTCCATTAATGGAAACATCCCTTCACGTTCACTCTATCAAGGCCTTTCAATATTCTGTGGTTTCAATGAGATCCCTCTTCATTCTTTTAAACTCTTGTAAGTACAAGCACAGAGACGTCAAACACTCCACAAAGGCTTACCTTTCATTCCCGGGATCATTCTCGTGAATCTCTTCCAATGCCAGCACATCCTTTCTTTGATAAGGGACCTAAAATTGCTCATAATAGTCCAAATGTGGTGTGGCCAATGCCTTAGAACCTCAGCATCACACCCTTGCTTTTATATTCTAGTTCTCTCTGAGGTTGCACTTGCCTTCTTTACTACCAGCTTAACCTGTAAGTTAACCATCAGGAAATCCTGCACTAGGATTCCCAAGTCCCTTTGAACCTCCAGTTTCTGAATTAATTCCCTATTTAAAGAATTATCTTCACTTTTATTTTTCCTTCTACAAAGGTGTATGACTGGATATTTCCCGACACAATGTGTCAAAAGCTTATGGCATAAAGTCTGCCATAACCAGCAATTGTAATGTCACTTAGTTTCCCCAATTTAAAAAAAAACAAAGCTGATTGGATGAAAATTACCAGGAGACTGAGGAGCTAAGTAACTGCAGATAGAAGCCACTTTCCTCAGTGTAATGAACATACAGAGGGATCTTATAACTATGGCAAAGATGAGCATTCATCGACACCTGTATGCTCAAAGCCTCAAAGCCAAGTTAGTTAGTCGGGCATCTTGGTTGGTATAGACTCGATGAGGTGAAGGTCCTGTTATCATGCTGAATTTCTCTTTGACCTTGACCACATGATTTCTTGAAGATGTCATCCGTACCATGAGAAATAAACTTTACCCTATTGATGCCTCATAGTTATATATACCTCTATCACCTCTGAACCTCCTTTGCTCCAGGGAAAATAAACATAGCCTATTCACTATCACATTACAACAAGAATCCTCCATTCCAAACTCTGTTGGTGTCACCGTCCCAACCTTTAATTCCCTATTTTCTCCTAATTCCCTTTGATTACGACACACCTGGTTTTCAGCAAGACCTGCAGCATAAGAACCCTGGCTTTGCACCCACTAGTTGCCAGATAGTTGGTTTTGCCAGTGTGGTAATTTTCGCTTCCCGGTCGCTTAGGATTGTGTGTCCTAAATTTTGCTTCTGTCTCGAGATTTATCTGTGAAACTCAGTCTCTCCGTGTCAAGATCAGTTTTCTAAGTTCTACTCCAGTTCTGAGATTTCGCTGTGAAACCCAGTCTCTCTGTGTCAAGATAAATTCTGCTTGTCTCCTGCCTTCCTGTTCTCCCTCCTGTTTGCCATTCAACGATCACGCCTGTGTCCACATCCTAACTAAATCTCTGTGCCTGTGTCCTGCCCTTGGGTTTGCCTCATTCGTTGCAACAGAACGATCTGGCCACTATGGACCCAGCGGACATGAGTACTCTTCAACAAGCCCTCGCCAGCCAGGGCTCCCAACTGGGTCTGCATGACCAACTCCTCCGGGAGGTCATGAAGAACCTCTGTTCTCTGTCTGCTGACGTAATGAAGATCGGTGACTGGGTGGACCGTGTATCCATTCATTTTACCCCATCCGCTCCTGGAACCCTGTCTAAGCAGCCCGGACAGTCTGTAGCTGCAAACCCCTATGTGCCAGCAATACCGCCTCCAAGAGAGCCTCACTTAGCTGAACCAGAGCACTACGCTGGGGATTTGGGGAAGTTCCGGGCCTTCCTTCTTCAGTGCTCCTTGGTGTTCGAACAGCAGTTGTCCACGTACTCCACGGATAAGTCAAAGATTGCTTACATCGTGGGGTCGTTGCAAGGAAGTGCCTTAGCACGGGCCACAGCTGTTTGGGATAACCAATGGGATATCTGCTCTTCTTTCGCCACTTTTATCGCGGAAATGAGAAAGATCTATGACCACCCTATCTGTGGTAAAGACGCCGCCAAGCATCTACTCGCTGTCAGTCAGGGCTCACGCAGCGTTGCCGAATATTCCGTGGAGTTCCGGACGTTAGCAGCCGACTCGGGATGGAACGATGAGGTACTCCAAGGAGTATTTTGGAATGGTCTCAGCGACATGGTAAAATACAAGTTGGCGGCAAGAGATGACACCGACAGCCTGAATTCCCTGATCTCCCTAGCCACCAGGTTGGACAATCGTCTCCGAGAACGCCATAGAGAAAGAACTGGTCGTCCACCACCTTTGGCCACTCCCCGGCACTCATTTCCACCTCCCGCAAGAACAAGCCTCTCTCCTCTTCCTGCTCTTAGAGTTGCTCCCAGCCTGGTCATTTCCACCGCCCCGGGAGAGGAACCCATGCAGCTGGGACAGAACCGCCTTTCCCCCACAGAATGACTACGGGGATTGAGAGCGGGTGAGTGTCTATATTGCAGCCAGTCCAGCCACTTCTGTGCTACCTGTCCCCTTCGGCCAAAAGGGAAGGCTCACCAGTAGAAAGGGGGACCCTCGTGAGACAGACAACATTCCCTTCCATTCCCCGAACCCGGATGCAGCTTCCAGCTACTTTATATTACAACCAACAGTCCCTGCCTCTGTCAGCACTAGTAGACTCTGGCGCTGAGGGAAACCTTTTGGACGAAGACTTAGCTTTCCAGGCCGGAATTCCTTGTGAGCCGTTGAGTGTCCCCCAGAAGCCCGGGCACTGGATGGTAGACTACTGGCCCAAGTCACCCACTGCACACCACTCTTGTCTCTCCTTCTCTCTGGGAACCATCAGGATCAGGTAAGATTCAATTTAATTTCCTCTCCTCAAGCTCCTATAGTTCTTGGGTACCCCTGGTTAAGCTGTCATAACCCCCCCATTGACTGGTCCACTGGGAAGATAGTCAGCTGGAGTTCATTCTGTCACTCCACTTGTCTACAATCGGCCCTTTCCCCTGTAAAAGTCACCGTGACCTTGTCTGCCGCTGAACCCCCTGACTTATCCAAGGTTCCAGCAGAGTATCACGATCTGGGAGAAGTGTTTAGCAAACAACGGGCTCTTTCATTGCCTCCACACCGCCCTTACGATTGCGCAACTGACCTTCTCCCCAGAGCCCCTCTACCCACCAGTCGGCTGTATAACCTGTCCCGACCAGAAAGGGAAGCAATAGAGGCTTACCTAAGTGACTCTCTCGCGGCTGGCATTATCCGACCCTCATCTTTCGCTGTAGGCACATGTTTCTTCTTTGTGGGGAAGAAAGACGGCTCACTGCGCTCCTGCATTGAAATAGCATCAGCATAAAGAATAAGTATCCATTGCCCCTTATCAACTCTGCTTTCGAGCCCCTTCATGAAGCCACAATTTTCTCGAAGTTGGACCTGTGGAGTGCCTATCACCTGGTCAGGATAAGGGCGGGAGATGGTTGGAAAACAGCTTTTAACACCCCTCTCGGTCATTTCGAATATCTGGTCATGCCATTCGGTCTCACCAATGCCCCCGCCATCTTCCAAGCCCTGGTAAACGATGTCCTTAGGGACTTCATTAACTGTTCCATTTTCGTTTATTTGGACGACATCCTAATCTTCTCCCTCAGTCTTCAGGAACGCACCCACCATGTCCGTCAGGTTCTTCAGAGGCTTTTGGAGAACAAGGTATTCGTTAAGGCAAAGAAGTGCGAGTTCCATGTCCCCTCTGTCAGTTCCTTGGGTACATCATTGAGAGCGGGCAAGTGAGGGCGGATCCCGAAAAGATCCGGGTGGTGGCAGAGTGGCCAAAACCAACGACGCTCAAGCAAATCCAACGATTTCTGGGGTTCGCAAACTTCTACCGTCGCTTCATCAGGGATTACAATTGGGTGGCAGCGCCCCTTACTCGACTCACCTCTCCTGTGACCCCTTTTTCACTGGACCCCCAAAGCGGACTCAGCCTTCTCAGAGCTGAAGAGGCGTTTCGCTTCCACTCCCACCCCGGCCGAACCAGACCCCTTTCGTCAATTCATTGTGAAAGTCGTGGCCTCTGACTCTGGGGTGGGAGCGGTCCTCTCCCAATGTTCCGGCCCAGACCAAAAGCTCCACCCCTGCGTCTTCCCTTGTTATCTATACCTTGCAGAACGGAACTACGACGTTGGGAACCGGGAGTTACTGGCCGTCAAACTCGCTTTAGAGGAGTGGAGGCACTGGCTGGAGGGAGTTGAACATCCATTCATCGTCTGGAAGGACCACAAGAACCCCGCATACTTCCAAACCACCAAATGCCTAAATTCCCGCCAAGCCCGTTGGGCATTAATGTTTGGCCATTTTAGATTCACAGTCACCTATTGTCCTGGCTCCAAGAACGAGAACCCAATGCTCCCACTCGGCAATATGTCTCCAAGGAGGACCTTTCCAACCCCGAGACCATCCTTCCACCATCCTGTGTGGTGGCTGCCCACACCTGGGAGATCGAATCCATAGTCAAAGAGGCCCAATGGACCCAAACTGATCCAAGCAATGAACCCCCCAATCAGCTCTTCGTGCCTGACACTGTTAGGTATAAGGTTCTCCAGTGGGAGTATACTTCTCGTTTCCCCTGCCATCACAGAATCGATCGAACTCTGTCCCTTCTGAAGAGGCATTTCTGGTGGCCCTCCATGGATGCTGACACTCGCTCCTTCGTCTCTGCCTGTTCGGTATGTGCCCGCAGAAAAGCCTCCCACTGACCTCCTGCTAGGTTGCTTCGTCCCCTACCTCTCCCTAGCCACCCTTGGTCTCACAGTGCTCTGAATTTCGTTACTGGACTACCCCCTTCATATGGAAACATTGCTGTACTCACCGTGGTGGACCGCTTCTCCAAAATTGTGCACTTTGTAGCCCTTCCCAAACTCCCTAAAGCCCATGAAACAGCCGACCTCCTTGTCTATCACGTCTTCCGCCTTCATGGAATTCTCTCTGACATCATTTCTGACCGGGGCCCCAATTCATCTCTCAAGTCCTGGAGATCCTTTTGTCAATCCCTTGGAGCCTCAGTCAGCCTGTCTTCTGGCTTCCATCCGCAGACTAATGGTCAAACCGAGTGAGGAAACCAGGATTTGGAAGAAGCACTACGCTGCATTACTGCCAACAACCCATCATTCTGGAGCACACATCTCACTTCGGTAGAGTATGCCCACAACTCCCTGCCACCGGAATGTCTCCCTTCGAATGCTCCCCGGTTACCAACCCCCTCTATTTCCTGCACATGAAGACGACATTGCTGTGCCTTCTATTCAGGCTCATCTCCGCCGGTGCTGCAAGGTCTGGAAGGATGCACGTGCGGCCCTGCTCCGCTCAGCCGACCGCAACCAGAGGATTGCCGTTCACCATCAAATTCCTGCACCTAATTATTGGCCTGGTCAGAAGGTTTGGCTCTGTCCTAAAGACATCCCCCTCAAGAATGAATCCAAGAAGCTCGCCCTTCGGTACCTCGGGCCATTTGAGATTGAGAGCATTATCAACCCCTCGGTGGTCAGACTCAAACTGCCCAGATCCATCCACATTCATCCCACGTTCCACATCTCCCAATTGAAACCTATGTCTGTCAGTCCTTTGTGCCCATCTGCTGAACCTCCTTCCACCCGTCTGGACCATTGAAGACTACCCAGCATACACCATCTGGAGAATACTGGATGTGCGCTGCTGAGGCAGGGGCCTCCAGTACCTGGTCGATTGGGAAGGATACGGCCCTGAGGAGCGCACCTGGACACCTGGATTCCCTGCTCCTTCATCCTGGACCCTTCCCTCATCCGTGATTTTCATTGAGAAAACCTGGACAAGTCTGATGGTTCACCTGGAGACCCCCGTTTGGGGGGGGGGAGGGGTTACTGTCACAGTCCCGACTGTTAATTCCCCATTTTCTCCTAATTCCTTTTGATTGTGCCACGGTTCTGACAGTTAATTCTCCATTTTCTCCTAATTCCCTTTGATGACGGCACACCTGGTTTTCAGCAAGACATGCAGCATAAGAACCCCAGCTTTGCACCCACTAGTTGCCAGATCGTTGCTTTTGCCAGTGTGGTAACTAACGCTTCCCGGCCGCTTAGGAGTGTGTGTCCTAAGTTTTGCTTCAGCACTGAGATTTATCTGTGAAACTCAGTCTCTCCATGTCAAGATCAGTTTTCTAAGTTCTACTCCAATTCCGAAGCTTACCTGTGAAACCCAGTCTCTCTGTGTCAAGATAAATTCTGCCTGTTTCCTGCCTTACTACTCTCCCTCCTGTTTGCCGTTCAACGCTTACGCCCGCGTCTGCATCCCAACTAAATCTCTGTTGCTGTGTCCTGCGCTTGGGTTCGCCTCATTCGTTGCAACAGTTGGTGTTGGGACTGCTTCTTTTTATGCTGTATATTGATGACTTAGATGATGGTTAGACAGCTTTGTTGCCAAGTTTGCAGATGATATGAAGATTACTGGAGGGGCAGGTAGTGTTAAGGAAACAGATAGGCTGCAGAAGGATTTAGACAGACTAGGAGAATGGACAAGATGGTGGAAAATGAAATGCAATGTTGGAAAATGCATGGTCATGAACTTTGATAGCAGAAATAAATGTGCAGACTATTTTCTGAGCGTGGAGAAAATCCAAAAATCTGAGCTGTAAACAGACTTGGAGTCCTTGTGCAGAATACCCTAAAGGTTAACTTGCAGGTGGAGACGGTGGTGAGGAAGGCAAAGGCAATTTTAGCATTCATTTCAAGAGGTCTAGAATACAAGAGCAGAATACAAGATGCTGAGGCTTTATAAAGGCACTGGTGAGGTCTCACCTGAGTATTGTGAACAGTTTTGGGTTCCTCATCTAAGAAAAGATGTGCTGGCATTGGAGAGGATTCAGAAGAGGTTCACAAAGATGATTCTGGGAATGAAAGGGTTATCATACGAGGAATGTTTGAAAGCTCTGGCTCTGTAGTTGATGGAATTTAGAAAGATGAGGGGTAGATCTCATTGAAACCTTTCGAATGTTGAAAGGTCTAGACAGAGTAGATGTGGAAAGGATGTTTCCCATGGCAGGAGAGTCTAGGACGAGAAAGCACAGCCTCAGGATAGAGGGGCGTCCATTTAAAACAGAGATGAAGAGAAATTTCTTTCGCGAGAGGGTGGTGAATGTATGGAATTTATTACCATAGGCAGCTGTGGAGGCCAGGTCATTGGGTGCTTGATAGGTTCTTGATTGGACAGGACATCAAAGGTTATGAGGAAAAGACCTGGGAGAAAAGGATCATCCATGAATGGTGGGACAGACTGGATGGGCCAAATAGCCCAATTCTGCTCCTATGTCTTATAGTCTTAGAGTCTAAAACCATGTGAATCTTTCCTGCACCCACTCTAGCTTAATGTTTTTTCTTCTGTAGCATGCTGATCAGAATTGCACACAACACTAAGAGCATGACCTAACCATTGTTTGGTACAATTGTGGTGTGACATCGAATTTCTGTACTCATTGCCTCAGCTGATGAAGGCAAGCATGGCATATGGCTTCTTAACTACTGTGTAAAGGCCAAGATAATGCTGAGCTGTAATATCCATTGAGAATATGGCTCAGACAAGGTTGTTTTTTAGGTTCATAGGGATGGTTTCGGGTACAGCACTAGAAGTTTGGGATTAGGTTAGGGTTGATAGACAGGGATGAGGATGAACTAGATGTTAGGAGCAGGAGATTGTGGTTGGAGTCCAGATTGGGGTACTCAGCGGTCAAAGACCAATGATCTCCATGTACAATTCTCACATCGGCAATTGTTGAGGACAAGGACAATCCCTGTGGTCAATGACTGAGGTAGGTGAGACACGTGGACAACGACTGGTGACCCACAGGTTGACAGATCCCGGGATTGGAGGTCTATGAGGGCAGGGCAGGAGGCACGATGGTTGGTGACCACTAAGGTCAGTGAATCCCAGGGTTGGAGGTCTGTGCAAGTTTCAGAGTTCAAAGTCCTGTGACTGGCGAGTCCTGGGGTCAATACCAAATGTTGAAGCCCAAAGTCAGTGAGTTAGGAAGTTGAGAATCAGACTCAGAATCAGTTTTAATATCATTGGCCTTAAGTCTTCAAATATGTTGTTTTGCAGCAGAAGCACATTGCATTACATATTTAAAAAACTATAAATTACAATAAGAAATAAATATATACATAGAAACGTAGAAACATAGAAAATAGGTGCAGGAGTAGGCCATTCGGCCCTTCGAGCCTGCACCGCCATTTATTATGATCATGGCTGATCATCCAACTCAGAATCCTGAACCAGCCTTCCCTCCATACCCCCTGATCCCTGTAGCCATAAGGGCCATATCTAACTCCCTCTTAAATATAGCCAATGAACTGGCCTCAACTGTTTCCTGTGGCAGAGAATTCCACAGATTCACCACTCTCTGTGTGAAGAAGTTTTTCCTAATCACAGTCCTAAAAGGCTTCCCCTTTATCCTCAAACTGTGACCCCCCGTTCTGGACTTCCCCAACATCGGGAACGATCTTCCTGCATCTAGCCGGTCCAATCCCTTTAGGATTTTATACGTTTCAATCAGATCCCCCCTCAATCTTCTAAATTCCAACGAGTACAAGCCTAGTTCATCCAGTCTTTCTTCATATGAAAGTCCTGCCATCCCAGGAATCAATCTGGTGAACCTTCTTTGTACTCCCTCTATGGCAAGGATGTCTTTCCTCAGATTAGGGGACCAAAACTGCACACAATACTCCAGGTGTGGTCTCACCAAGGCCTTGTACAACTGCAGTAGTACCTCCCTGCCCCTGTACTCGAATCCTCTCGCTATAAATGCCAGCATACCATTCGCCTTTTTCACTGCATGCTGTACCTGCACGCCCACTTTCAATGACTGGGGTATAATGACACCCAGGTCTCGATGCACCTCCCCTTTTCCTAATCGGCCACCGTTCAGATAATAATCTGTTTTCCTATTTTTGCCACCAAAGTGGATAACTTCACATTTATCCACATTAAATTGCATCTGCCATGAATTTGCCCACTCACCCAACCTATCCAAGTCACCCTGCATCCTCTTAGCATCCTCCTCACAGCTAACACTGCCGCCTATCTTTGTGTCATCCGTAAACTTGGAGATGCTGCATTTAATTCCCTCATCCAAGTCATTAATATATATTGTAAACAACTGGGGTCCCAGCACTGAGCCTCGCGGTACCCCACTAGTCACTGCCTGCCATTCTGAAAAGGTCCCGTTTATTCCCACTCTTTGCTTCCTGTCTGCTAACCAATTCTCTATCCACATCAATACCTTACCCCCAATACCATGTGCTTTAAGTTTGCACATTAATCTCCTGTGTGGGACCTTGTCAAAAGCCTTTTGAAAATCCAAATATACCACATCCACTGGTTCTCCCCATCCACTCTACTAGTTACATCCTCAAAAAATTCTATGAGATTCGTCAGGCATGATTTTCCTTTCACAAATCCATGCTGACTTTGTCCGATGATTTCACCGCTTTCCAAATGTGCTGTTATCACATCTTTGATAACTGACTCCAGCAGTTTCCCCACCACCGACGTTAGGCTAACTGGTCTATAATTCCCCGGTTTCTCTCTCCCTCCTTTTTTAAAAAGTGGGGTTACATTAGCCACCCTCCAATCCTCAGGAACTAGTCCAGAATCTAACAAGTTTTGAAAAATTATCACTAATGCATCCACTATTTCTTGGGCTACTTCCTTAAGCACTCTGGGATGCAGACCATCTGGCCCTGGGGATTTATCTGCCTTTAATCCCTTCAATTTACCTAACACCACTTCCCTACTAACATGTATTTCGCTCAGTTCCTCCATCTCACTGGACCTTCTGTCCCCTACTATTTCTGGAAGATTATTTATGTCCTCCTTAGTGAAGACAGAACCAAAGTAATTATTCAATTGGTCTGCCATGTCCTTGCGCCCCATAATCAATTCACCTGTTTCTGTCTGTAGGGGACCTACATTTGTCTTTACCAGTCTTTTCCTTTTTACATATCTATAAAAGCTTTTACAGTCAGTTTTTATGTTCCCTGCCAGTTTTCTCTCATAATCTTTTTTCCCCTTCCTAATTAAGCCCTTTGTCCTCCTCTGCTGAACTCTGAATTTCTCCCAGTCCTCAGGTGAGCCACTTTTTCTGGCTAATTTGTATGCTTCTTCTTTGGAATTGATACTATCCCTAATTTCTCTTGTCAGCCACAGGTGCACTACCTTCCTTGATTTATTCTTTTGCCAAACTGGGATGAACAATTGTTGTAGTTCATCCATGCAATCTTTAAATGCTTGCCATTGCATATCCACCGTCAATCCTTTAAGTGTCATTTGCCAGCCTATCTTAGCTAATTCACGTCTCATACCTTCAAAGTTACCCCTCTTTAAGTTCAGAACCTTTGTTTCTGAATTAACTATGTCACTCTCCATCTTAATGAAGAATTCCGCCAGATTATGGTCACTCTTACCCAAGGGGCCTCTCACGACAAGATTGCTAATTAACCTTTCCTCATTGCTCAAAACCCAGTCCAGAATAATCTGCTCTCTAGTTGGTTCCTCGACATGTTGGTTCAAAAAACCATCCCGCATACATTCCAAGAAATCCTCTTCCTCAGCACCTTTACCAATTTGGTTCACCCAATCTGCATGTAGACTGAAGTCGCCCACTATGACTCTTCCTTCAATTAGTCCTGACGAAGGGTCTCGGCCTGAAACGTCGACTGCGCCTCTTCCTATAGATGCTGCCTGGCCTGCTGCGTTCACCAGCAACTTTGATGTATGTCACTATAACTGCTGTTCCTTTATTGCACACATTTCTAATTTCCTGTTTAATACCATCTCCGACCTCACTACTACTGTTAGGTGGCCTGTACACAACTCCCACCAGCGTTTTCTGCCTCTTCGTGTTATGCAGCTCTACCCATATCGATTCCACATCTTCCCGGCTTATGTCCTTCCTTTCTATTGCATTAATCTCTTCTTTAACCAGCAACGCCACCCCACCTCCTTTTCTTTCATGTCTATCCCTCCTGAATATTGAATATCCCTGAACGTTGAGCTCCCATCCTTGGTCACCCTGGAGCCATGTCTTTGTGATCCCAACTATATCATAATCATTAATAACAATCTGCACTTTCAATTCATCCACCTTGTTACGAATGCTCCTTGCATTGACACATAAAGCCTTCAGGCGCTCTTTTACAACTCTCTTAGCCCTTATACAATTATATTGAAAAGTGGCCCTTTTTGATGCTTGCCCTGGATTTGTCGGCCTGCCACTTTTACTTTTCTCCTTACTATTTTTTGCTTCTACCCTCACTTTACACCCCTCTGTCTCTCTGCACTGGTTCCCATCCCCCTGTTGTGAACTCACCTCCTCTCGCCTAGCCTCTCTAATTTGATTCCCACCCCCCAACCATTCTAGTTTGAAGTCACCTGAGTAGCCCTCGCTAATCTCCCTGCCAGGATATTGGTCCCTCTAGGATTCAAGTGTAACCCGTCCTTTTTGTACAGGTCACGCCTGCGCCAAAAGAGGTCCCAATGATCCAAAAACTTGAATCCCTGCCCCCTGCTCCAATCCCTCAGCCATGCATTTATCCTCCACCTCATCACATTCCTAATCTCACTGTCGTGTGGCACAGGCAGTAATCCCGAGATTACTACCTCTGCAGTCCTTTTTCTCAACTCCCTTCCTAGCTCCCTATATTCTCCTTTCAGGACCTTACAGTATTTAGATGTTTTTATTTAATTGATATGTAGTTGTGCACAGACACAGTAGAATTGGCAATGAATATGAACCTGAATGTCAGAGATTATTACCAACTGCACCAACAATTACAGGACGAAACAGTGAGAAGAAAGAGTTAAACAGTACAGAGAAGGCCATCCCAGACACTAATGAAGGGATGTGTGAGTGGCAGTGCATAGTACACAGTAAAAGATGCAACTAGCAAAGCTAAAGTGAAAATAATGTGGCGATGGCTTCAGTCGGGGAAGTTGATGAATTTGATAGTGCTAATGAAGGTTGGAAGGTGTAAATCAAGAGGGTTGCACTGTATTGTAAGGTATGGTTGAGCAAAAGAAAGCCTCCACGCTTCTTAGCTTAATGAGTGCAAGAACATACGGTCTGTTATGCAACTTAGTAACCCATGAAAAGCCAGCTAGCAAGACATTCAATGAAATTGTTACAATTTAATAAAATTGCCAGCCCTAAACTGCTGGTAATAGCTGATATTTTTAGATATATCAAAAGGAACCAGTCAAAGGATGAAAGAGTTTCTGAATACATTGCAGAACTGCTCAAGCTTTCCCTGTACTGTGACTTCAGAGAAGGACTTTCTGATGCATTAAGGGACAGACTTGTATGTGGCATGCCTAGTCAAAGTACTCAAAAGAGGCTACTGTCAGAAAGAGACCTAACCTTAGAATGGGCATTCACCTTTGTAATATCATTAGAGACTGCAGCAAAGGATGCAGAAGAACTGCAGAAAAAGAACGTGAAATGCACAAAATGTCTCTGAATGGTGCAAAAAGCCAAAAATGTAATCCATGTGGCAAATCTTCACATGATGCAAATGACTGCTGATTCAAGGAAAAGTTTTGCAGAACTTGTCACAGACAAGGTCACATAGGGAGGGTGGGAATGGGAAACAGAATCAGACGACATAGAGTCTGACGAAGGTGATCTGTCATGCCTAGAATTGCATAGTGTTACTGAAGCAGATCACAAAATTTTGTGGATCACAATGGATGTGTGTGGTGTAAAACTGAAAATGGAACTGGACACAGAGTCAACTTTGTCCATAATCTCAGAGGCTGACTACAACAGACTGAAAAAGTGTCTCCCAAAGGCAAACTGGAAGTGAATATGAAATATGGAGGCCAAACACAGCAGTTAGAACTTGATGTGTTGAAAAGTGGAGGGCTAGTGTTTTTCGAATGTGAATGCTTGAGAAAAAGTTCAACTGGACTGGCACACATTCAAAGCTCTCAATGTGCAAGCTAAACGCAACTGCAGCTCAAATGGTAGTGCTAACCAGTGACTATCACAGTGGCCTAATGCTAATGAGAAGGTGTTTGAGAAAGGGATTGGTAAACTCAAAGGTATGAAGGCCAGAGTTGAACTGGATGAAGCTGCAACACCAAGATTCCATAAATCGCATCCTGCATCTTAATGTGGATGCTGAACTTCAGAGCTCGAAGGTGCCTAGAATTCTCTGCAAGTTTGAGTGGAGTGATTGGGCCATGCCCATTGTCCCAGTGATCAAGAAAGGAAAGGCCAGAGACACTTGCATATATGGGGATTTCAAAGTGAGTGTTAACTCAGTGCTGTGTACTATGCAGTACTCCCTGCCATGAATAAAATATATTTTAGCATCTTTGGCAGGTGGGAAGAGCATTTCAAAGATTGTCTTGTCACAAGGCTATTTGCAAATGGAGATTGAGGAGTCAAGCAGGAAGTTCCCACAATCAACACTCACAAGGGACTGTTCCAGTATAATCATCATGTTTTTGGTGTTGCAACATCTCCTGCAATTTGACAAGGAGCAATGGGCCAAGTGCTTCAAAATATCCCAGCAACACAATATTACCTTGATGACATAATCATGATTACCAAGAATGATGAAGAGCACCTCCAGAACCTTGGTAAAATGCTTACCAGGCTGAGTGAGTATGGTCAGTGTGCTGAGAGAGAAATGTGAGTTTTTCAAGAATAAAATCTCATATTGTGGACATGTCATTGACAAGCATGGCTTACATAAGTCACAGGAGAAGAATGAAATAATGCTACGGGCACCCAAACAAGGAAATGAGCCACAACTCAGGTTATACTTGGGCCTTGTAAACGATACCACAAGTTTCTCCCAAACATTGCTACGGTGCTGCACCCATTGAATGCATTGTTGCAGACAGGAGCAAAGTGGGAATGGTCAGAAAGATGTGAAAAAGCATTCAAGGAAACAAAGAGACTAATAACATCAGATGACTGTTCACCCATTATGAACCATCTCTGCCCATCAGACTGGGGTGTTATGCATCCCCTTATGGCATTGGTCCCATTTTCTCACACACTATGAAATATGAATCTTAATGCAACTATGCACAGATCAACCAAGAGGCTCTTAGTCTAGTATTGGGAATAAACAAGTTCGACCACTAACTCTACGGACAAAAGTTTACTATAGACACAGACCACCAGCCCCTTATGTCTATTTTCAATCCCAGTGATGTCGACTATCCAGTTGCAACATCTGACACTTAGCATAGGAGCCCACTCTTATGACATAGAATTCAAGGATATCGAACAACATAGCAACACTTACAGCTTGTCACATCTTCCACTGTTGGCAACTGAAGAAGAAAAGTTTTCATTCTGTGGCCCAGCATTAGTGGACCAGTTGGCAGTAACAAATTCTGAAATACAAAGAGAAACAAGGAATGACCCGACATTGTCAAAAGCCTCTGACATTACCATGCAAGGATGGCCAGATCATGGTAATTCTATGTCTCCAGATTTCTCAATAAGACAAGACCAACTATCTGTATGTGAAAGAATGGTGATGTGTGGATCTCATTTTGTGGTTCCCTCTAAACAGCGTCAGAAAACCTGCACAATGGACACCTGGATGCAGTCAAGATGAAGGGACTCACCCGGGGCTAGGTGTGGTGGCCAGGAATAGATTGACAGATTGAAGGTTTGACCAAAAGTTGTTCAGAATGCCACAAATTTCAAAATGCACCCCGTAGACACTGTTACACCCATGGGAGTACTTATTGTCTTCTCTGGACTATTCATGGACTCCATGTTTCTGATTGTTGTGGATGCTCGTTCAAAGTGGCCAGAGGTCAAACCAATGAGGTCAACCACCTCAGAAAAGATTATCTCCATTATGAGGACTATCTTCACCAGAAACGCCTTGTCTGAACAGATTGTAAGCGACAACAGACCACAATATACGTCAGAAGGGTTCAAACTATTCTTAAAGAAAAATGGCATCAAACATTTCCAGTCAGCTTCTCAGCACCCAGCAAAGAACAGGTTAGCTGAATGGTTTGTTCAAACCTTCAAGAAGACTATTAAAGCTATGGACAAGGAGGACATTTCTCTACAGCACAAGGTGGACAACTTCTTTTTTGTGCATCAGAAATCTGTTCATGCAATGACAGATCAAACACCTGCAATGCTATTCATGAGCAGGAATCTGAGATCTCACATAGACCTCCTGAAACCATATCTATGTAGGGAAGTACAGAATAAGCAATTCTGCCAGTTGCCAAGTAAATCAGTAAGGAACTTTGAATTTGGACAGGAAGTCCTAGCTCATGATTACCGAGAAGACAAGTGGACTCCTGATCGGACAGCTACAAGAACCGGACCATTGATGTTTACAGTGGATGTTGGAGACCATACATGGAGACGTCATATGGACCAGATACTGGATGTTTAGCCAACGAACACACCTGAACCAAATGCATCCATTGAGATGGATACATTATGGCCACCAGACTTACCTCTGAGTCATGATCATGTCAATAACAGCAATGCAACACCTGCAACAGAAAAAGTTGTCTTTGACAAGACACCTGCCAAACCTGATGTCCAAAGGTGCTATACTGAAAGAAACAGAACATCACCCTAAAGATTGAATCTTTTGTATAGTGAAGTTAGTTATGGTGTTTTATTGTGAAAGCATGTTTATTTGAATATGGCTTGTTAAAGGGAAATTAAAAGTTTTGTTACATATACAATTTTATATTACATTAATCTAAAGGGGGAGGAAGTGTAATGTATGGATCTTTTTCTTTTAGGGCAATGACCCCACTTGGCACTGTTTATGGAATAATAGCTTACCTACGCACATTGATCTGTTCCCTCCCCCTCCCCATCCCCTATATGAATAAACCAGTTAAAGCCACCTCAGTGTGTGTCCCTTTATTTAATTGATATGCAGATGTACAGTCACAATACTCTGCACAACCAACAATTCATGAGCAATGCTGTTTCTGGATCATCCCTTGCATTCACTCTTGCATGTCGTCAAACCAAATCCTAGAAGGAGGATGCAAGGCAAACAGCTGAGACAAATTGAGGGCTTGTCATAGAAACATAGAAAATAGGTGCAGGAGTAGGCCATTCGGCCCTTCGAGCCTGCACCGCCATTTATTATGATCATGGCTGATCATCCAACTCAGAACCCAGCCTTCCCTCCATACCCCCTGACCCCTGTAGCCACAAGGGCCATATCTAACTTCCTTTTAAACATAGCTAATGAACTGGCCTCAACAGTTTGCTGTGGCAGAGAATTCCACAGATTCACCACTCTCTGTGTGAAGAAGTTTTTCCTAACCTCGGTCCTAAAAGGCTTCCCCTCTATCCTCAAACTGTGACCCCTCGTTCTAGACCTCCCCAACATCGGGAACAATCTTCCTGCATCTAGCCTGTCCAATCCCTTTAGGATCTTATACGTTTCAATCAGATCCCCCCTCAATCTTCTAAATTCCAACGAGTACAAGCCCAGTTCATCCAGTCTTTCTTCATATGAAAGACCTGCCATCCCAGGAATCAATCTGGTGAACCTTCTTTGTACTCCCTCTATGGCAAAGATGTCTTTCCTCAGATTAGGGGACCAAAACTGCACACAATACTCCAGGTGTGGTCTCACCAAGGCCTTGTACAACTGCAGTAGTACCTCCCTGCTCCTGTACTCGAATCCTCTCGCTATAAATGCCAGCATACCGTTCGCCTTTTTCACCGCCTGCTGTACCTGTATGCCCACTTTCAATGACTGGTGTATAATGACACCCAGGTCTCGTTGCACCTCCCCTTTTCCTAATCGGCCACCATTCAGATAATAATCTGTTTTCCTATTTTTGCCACCAAAGTGGATAACTTCACATTTATCCACATTAAATTGCATCTGCCATGAGTTTGCCCACTCACCCAACCTATCCAAGTCACCCTGCATCCTCTTAGCATCCTCCTCACTGCTAACACTGCCACCCAGCTTCGTGTCATCCGCAAACTTGGAGATGCTGCATTTAATTCCCTCATCCAAGTCATTAATATATATTGTAAACAACTGGGGTCCCAGCACTGAGCCTTGCGGTACCCCACTAGTCACCGCCTGCCATTCTGAAAAGGTCCCGTTTATTCCCACTCTTTGCTTCCTGTCTGCTAACCAATTCTCCACCCACACCAATACCTTACCCCCAATACCGTGTGCTTTAAGTTTGCACACTAATCTCCTATGTGGGACCTTGTCAAAAGCCTTTTGAAAATCCAAATATACCACATCCACTGGTTCTCCCCTATCCACTCTACTAGTTACATCCTCAAAAAATTCTATGAGATTCGTCAGACATGATTTTCCTTTCACAAATCCATGCTGACTTTGTCCGATCATTTCACCGCTTTCCAAATGTGCTGTTATCACATCCTTGATAACTGACTCCAGCAGTTTCCCCACCACCGACGTTAGGCTAACCGGCCTATAATTCCCCGGTTTCTCTCTCCCTCCTTTTTTAAAAAGTGGGGTTACATTAGCCACCCTCCAATCCTCAGGAACTAGTCCAGAATCTAACGAGTTTTGAAACTCTTGTCAAAGAAGAAGGTTTAATATTTCACTCCTAGAGAAGCAGAGTTAGTGACGGACTACAGAGGTGATCTAAAGTGGGTACTTGGAAAGATTAAGGACAGAACTGGATCACTCTCCTACACAGTAGAGATTGAATCTGATATCATCTGGAGATGACACATCAATCAGTTGAGAGCAGATTCAACTGATAGAGAAAAAAGTTGGCTATTACCAGCAGAACCATTTCCTGCAGTCTCAGAGTCATCTCCTACAATTACCAAGAGGGAGGACCCAGAACCTGAGGTTGTTACACAGATGCAAGTCTCACTTGCCAAGCAGTGATCCCTCTAGTCATGAAAGATATTATCCAAAAACAGCAAGAAATCCTCTACAGCGATTAAATCTTTAAACCTGAATGGCATTCATTTCATGAGGTCTCGAATACAAAAGTAAGAGTGTAATGCTGAGGCTTTTTAAGGCATTGATCAGACCACACTTGAAGTATTGTGAGTAGTTTTGGGTCCCTTATCTAAGAAAGGATATGCTAGCATTGGAAAGACTCCAGAAATGTTTCACGAAAATGATCCCAGAAGTAAATGGATTAATATATGAGAAGCATTTGACGGCTCTGGGCCTGTACTCACTGGAGTTCAGAAGAATGAGGGAGAATCTCACTGAAACCTATCGAATATTGAAAGGTGCAAACACGAGGAATTCTACAGATGCTGCAAGGTCTGGATGGAGTGGATATGGAGAGGATATTTCCTATAGTGGGGTAGTCTAGGACGAGAGAACACAGCCTGTGAACTGAAAAACATCCATTTAGAACAGATATGAGGAAAAATTTAGCCAGAGGGTGGTGAATCTGTGGAATTCTTTGCCACAGACTGCTGTGCAGGCTAAGTCATTGGGTATATTTAAGGCAGAGGTTGATAGATACTTGATCAATCAGGTCATCACTGGTTACAGGGAGAAGGCAGGATAATGGGGTTGAAAGGAATATTAAATCAGCGATGATGGAATGGCAGAGCAGAATCGATGGGTCAAATGGCCTAATTCTGTTCCTCTGTCTTATGATTATATATATATGTATATGTATGTATATAAGTGTGTGTATTTGTGTATAATACAATGTGTCATTGGCAAATTGATAGATGGTGTTTGAGCTGTGCATGGTCACACAGTTGTGGTTGTAGAGAGAGTAGAGCAGTAGGCTAATTACACATCCTTGAAGTGCATCAGATGAAGAGTCTCAGCCAGAAACGTCAACTGTACCTCTTCCTAGAGATGCTGCCTGGCCTGCTGCGTTCACTAGCAACTTTGACGTGTGTTGCGTGGGTCAAGATCCTTGCTCAGGTAGTTGTTGATTCTGCCATGACCAACCTCTGAGAGCACTTCATCACCATAGATGTGAGTGCAGCTGGGAGGTAAACACTGAGGCAGCTCACACTGCTCTTCTTGAACACTGGTATGATTGTTGCCCTCTTGAAGCAGGTAAGACCTCTGACTGCAGCAATGAGAGACTGAAGATGGCCTTGAAAATGCCCATCAGTTGGTTGGCACAGGTTTTCAACGCCCTACACAATCAGTATATGATACCTTACGAGGGTTCACCTTTTGAAAGATGCTCCAAAACAGAGACTATGGGGTCACCAGATGTTGCAGGAATTCACACAGGTGTAGTTTCAGTCTCTCTTTCAAAGTGTACATAAAAGGCCTAGAGCTCATCTGGGAGTGAAGCATCACAGCCATTTGTGACGTGGTTTCACCGTGTAGGAAGTAATGGTTTGCAAACCCTGATAAAGTTGCTGTGCATCTGAACCCATTTCTAAGTTCAATCGGAATTGTTTTTTCACTCTTAAAATAGCCTTCTGTAGGTCACGTCTTTGCACTATGATGAGATAAAGCATAATCCATCTTCTCCATCTTTACAAGCCTAAAATGTCCTGACTTTGCAAGATTGATGAAGCCATAGGGCTGCAGCACTGCGCCCAAAATGGCTGGAGTTAGCCACATGCTGATGAAACAAAGTACACAACAGTCCCTGATGTTCTTCTGGTACTGCAATCTTGTTCTGCGGTCTTCAGTTTTATTTTTTAGAGTCTGTACATTTGCCAGCAGGATGGTCAGGTGTGGGGGTCTAAAGCCTCTGCGTTTCGGTTGTACCTGTAAGCTAGTGTGCTAACCCTGCTTCCTTTTTCTTAAAGGGGAACCGCAGTTATGACCTGAGTCTGCCATCCGAGGTCTGTCAATTTTGACAATCTTTTCAAAGTCCCTGGATTGGCATGTCCAGATGTCGGAGGCCTAATGTCTGCAATTGTAGGTCTGGCCCACTGTCTGTGGGTCTGAGAATCCATGGCCAATGACTCCAGAGGCAGCCAGTCCTGTGTGTGAAAGGTCGGTGTGTGGAAGGGAAGAAAGAAGCTTGATTTGCGGTTGTGTTTTCTGCCGAACATTGTAGACATGCTATGTTGGCACTAAAACGTGTGGCGACATTTGTGGGCTGCCCCGGCACATTGCCAGGTTATGTGGTTGTTAACTCATTTCACTGTACATGTTTTGATGTATGTGTGAAAAATAAATGAATCTGAATCTGTCTAACTGCTTTGCTACTTTCGGGAAACTTTGTACTTGTAACGCAGATCTCTGTGTCCAATAACACTCCTCGTGGTCCTGCCAAACACTCTCGGTTGCCAGTTCATTAGGCACACCTGTTCATTAAAGCAAATATCTGATCAGCCAATTGCGTGGCAGAAATTCAAAGCATAAAAGCATGCAGATATGGTCAAGAGGTTTCGTTGCCGTTCAGACCAAACATCTGAATGAGAAAGAAATGTGATCTCAGTGGCTTTGACTGTGGAGTGTTTACTAGACAGGGTGGTTTGAATGTCTCAAAAACTGCTGATCTGGGATTTTCACACACAACAGTCTCCAGAGTTTGCAAAGAATGGTGTGAACAACGAGAAACATTCAGGGAACAGCAGTTCTGTGGGTGTAAATGCAATGTTAATGAGAAAGATCAGAGGAGAATGGCCAGACTGGTTCAAGCTGACAGGAAGGTGGCAGTAACTCAAATAACCAGACGTTACAATGGCTGTGTGCAGAAGAGCATCTCTGAATGCACAATGCATTGAACCTTGAGGTAGATGGGCTACAGGAGCAGAAGACCACAGACACACACTCAGCAGCCACCTTATCAGGTATAGTAGGTGCCTATTAAGGTGGACGCTCTGTGTGTATATGTCCTGACCTGGTTTATCTTCCCAAAGTGCATCACTTTATGCTTGACTGAGTTAAGTTTCATATGCCAATCCTTTGAGCACTTTCGCAGTTGATAACTATCCTTTGGTAACAGTGGGAAAATTTCTTTACTGTGCACAATAGAATCAATCATGCCAGTTACATTCTTATTCAAATCATAGAAACATAGAAAAACCTACAGCACAATACAGGCCCTTTGGCCCACAAAGCTGTGCTGAACATGACATTAACTTAGAAATTACCTATGGTTACCCATAGCCCTCTATTTTTCTAAGCTCCATGTACCTATCCCGGGGTCTCTTAAAAGATCCTATCATATCTGCATCCACCACCGTCTCTGGCAGCCCATTCCATGCACTCACCACTTTCTGCATAAAAAAAAACTTACCCTTGACATCTCCTCCGTACCTATTTCCAAGCACCTTAAAACTGTGCCCTCTCGTGCTAGCCATCTCAGCTCTGGGAAAAAGCCTCTGACTACCCACATGATCAATGCCTCTCATCATCATGTACACCTCTTTCAGGTCACCTCTCATCCTCCGTCGCTCCAAGGAGAAAAGGCCGAGTTCACTCAACCTATTCTCATAAGGCATGCTTCCCCAATCCAGGCAATGTCCTTGTAAATCTCCTCTGCACCCTTTCTATGATTTCCACATCGTACTGTAGTGAGGTGACCAGAAATGAGCACAGTACTCCAAGTGGGGTCTGACCAGGTTCCTATATAGCTGCAGCAATACCTCTCGGCTCTTAAACTCAAACCCACGATTGATTAAGGCCAATGCACCATATGGCTTCTTAACCATAGAGTCAACCTGCGCAGCAGCTTTGAGTGTCCTTTGGACTTGGACCCCAAGATCCCTCCGATCCTCCACACTGTCAAGAGTCTTACCATTAATATTATATTCTGCCATCATATTTGACCTATCAAAATGAACCATTTCACACTTATCTGGGTTGCACTCCATCTGCCACTTCTCAGCCCAGTTTTGCATCCTATCAATGTCCCGCTGTAACCTCTGACAGCCCTTCACACTATCCACAACACCCCCAACCTTTGTGTCATCAGCAAATTTACTAACTAATCCCTCCACTTCCTCATCCAGGTCATTTATAAAAATCACGAAGAGTACGGGTCCCAGAACCACCACTGGTCACTGACCTCAATGCAGAATATGACCCGTCTACAACCACTCTTTGCCTTCTGTGGGCAAGCCAATTCTGGATCGACAAAGCAATGTCCCCTTGGATACCATGCCTCCTTACTTTCTCAATAAGCCTTGCATGGAGTACCTTATCAAATGCCTTGCTGAAATCCATATACACTACATCTACTGCTCAAATCATGATATATATGATGAAAAATAGAGACTGCCAGCACTGTGGCACCACATTGTTCACAGAAACCCAATCTGAAAAAGATTGCCATCCTTTGCCTCTTACCACAATACCAATTTTGTATCTAAATAACCATCTCACTCTGGATTTCGCTCATTCGATCCTTCCAGATCAATGTCCCAAGTGGGACATCGCTAAAAGACTTGCTGAAGTTCATGAAGACAGCATTACCATCTTGTGCTCCTCAATTTTTTGATCACATTTTTAAAAATACTTAAGTCAATTTGTGAGATATAATTTCCTGCATGCTGACTTTCCCTAATCAATAACTATCTTTTAAAATGTAAATAAATCATGTCTCTCAAAATTGCTTTCAATAAGTTTCCAACCACTGATGCAGTGTTCACTGGCCTGATGTTCCCTGGCTTATCCCTGCAGCAGTTCTTAAATAAAAGCACAGCATCCAGTCACCCGGTACTTCACCTCATGAAAGTCACAAAATTTTCTGGCATGGTCCCAGCAATCTCCTCTCCTGCTTCCCATAACATGCTAGGATACACTTCGTCAGGCTTTTGTGTTTCAGAATCTGCAACACCTCCTCCTTTGTAATGTTGATTTACTTCAGAATATCATTGCTAGCTCTCTGAATTCACTAGCTTCCTTCTCCATGGTAAATACAGAAGAGAAATATTCATTTAAAAACTCAGTCATTTCCTATGACTCCACACTTAGATTACCAGATACATCCTTCAGTAGACGTACATTTTCTCTAGCTACCCATTTTCTTTTAATTTACTTAAAATCTATAAGCATCTTCCTTTATCCTATTTGCCAATGATATCCCATGGTCCCTTTTTGCTCTTCTAATCTCCTTCTTAACTATACACCTACATCCTGAAAGGTCTCTGAAATGGTCCATATATATGTTTCCATTTCATCTACAGTATTTGGCTCAAGATATCGTATGCTCCTGCAAAGTGCTAGGACTGATTTACAAAGTTAGAATTTTTTTTACTCTGATCAGAACTGAGGTTAGGATAATGGCGAAATAGAATGTTAATGCAAGATCAACTGACAGTACGGATAAAGGAGGAACTTTTTATACAAAACAGGATGAGTTAGGTTAGGGGAAATAATAAATCTGTATTATATAATAAATCTTAAAGAGTTTAAGGTGAGATCATGAGGATGGTGAGTCTGTTTTGGTGATGTAAGTTGGAGGATCTCCTAAGTCAGCAATACTGTGATCACTGCAAGAAAATAAATAGCTTTGGGTTGAAATTTATCAGTATTTTGTTTTCCAAATACAAAGAAAGTGAACGAGGAAAATCTTTTATACGGCCTTCCAGCTGAATCTCACTTCACCTGAGTTAGGGATTTATGGCTCCTTTATGTCTTGGAGTGAGTTGTAACACAAAAATACTTAAAGATGAGAGGAAAAGCCTATTTCTGATTGTTACCTATGCCTCTGCTTTTAATTTCACACAAATGATTACTTTGATATTATTTTCCTGGGAAGTTTTAGAAATGGGAGGCTACTGAAGTTACTAATCACACCCACAAGATAATAATTTAGTGAGGAAGTATGCATCAGCTTTCTGAGTGATGGCAGGAATCCCTTAGCTTTGCAACTGTGTCTTGATCTTTAAAAATTTCATGATCTCTGCAAAGTTGATCGATAAAATCGTAGGAATTGCAAATTATTGCACTGGAATTCCTCCTCACTGGTGATGCAAAAGGATGCCATGAGTTGTCTGCCTGGCTTTTTCTTCTATTAACATTAGTTGTCTATAAAAGATGGTCTGGCAATTTGTTATAGTCCATTTTTTACCAGAGCTGACTGAAGCTGAGCATCATGTACACTCCCAGACATTCTCTGATAAGAAGACACACCTGCTTTTAACTCTCAACAGAATTGATCGTAAAGATGCTTCCTTCATAATGAAGGAAATAAATGATGACAATATCTGTTCAAACATACTGCTTGGTTATTTAAACAAACTATATTCCACTTGGACAGCCACGTAAAAAAATGTATGGAATTTTGTGATTTGTTAGCAGAGTAACACAGATATTTACTACTGAGTATTTATTAAGCAGGATTTCAGATTGATGTATTCTCTTGTATATTTTGTGACTTACTTGTTTTTTTAGATATGATTTCTAGTAAGGTGTATCATCTGGAATCTTACAATATATATGGTATTTTCATTGTACATCTTTTTACTATATTAAGGTGAATGAAATAGGTTGCTGCTGAAAAACAATTAAGTCAGCTGTTTCCTGATAAATTAAGTAAACCTTTTTCCCCATGTATGCATAATAAGGAGCTGATCAGATGGAAATGTCTGCTACAGATGTACCGTGAATACACAAAAATACTCTGCCAAGAATCTGCAAGGTCCTTGAATCACAGGCAGCATCAAGCAGCTCGCACACAACCGATCCACTTAGTAACTTTCTCCACCTCACACAGCTCATTTACCAATTAGCTGTGCAAGGTACCAATCATAAAATTCTGGAGTGCTTTAGATGGCAATCTATGCTCCGCCTCTGCTCCTTGGAAACACCCAGCCTGCAGCTTTCAGACTGGGTGCAAACAGAGTACAGTGACTAATCCAGGCGTGTTTCAACAGATGGTTAGATCTGGCCTAATTCAGTCATCGCAGTTGAATGAGGTTGAGAGGAGAAGCCATTGAGATCCCTTTTCGGAGCTGTGTGGTCTCAGCTTGCTGGCATTGTTAAGGGGTCCCTTCCTGAGCAGCCCTGTGTCCCAGAAATGAGAGAAGACTGACTGATAAAGGTAATGTGAACTGCTGCCGTTTTGTGCATTACTTTGTGAGTCTGTTCTGTGTATCAGTGATGTGTACCAGCCTGGTAACAGTTACAGTAAGATTATACCATGCTGAAAGTAAGGCAATCATATTTTATAGAAATTGTTTTAAAATGAATGATTCAGAATGGTTGGAGTAAACCCTATGCTGAGCCACCGATGGCTGTAATTTCTGCCTTTCTAATGTTTTCACCACTGCTATTTCATCTCACGGTGATCTTAATATTGAACACCAGTCTGACATAACATTTGTCAAGATGAATGAATTAACTTAATAATGCTTATCATTTCTATTTCCCATAGATTTTGGGAAAGATATAAATAGTGTTTTTAGTTCCCTGAGAGTGAATTCTTAATTATAGACTATAATTCTGTGTGGTTGCCTGGATGAAGTTGCAGAACAGTTCACGATACAGTTCTAGATACTTATAAAACTTTAATTTCTTTGTTTATTTTTACCTATTTTGAGCTCTCATAAAAACCATAATAGAGAAACACTTCAGATCAGTTCTATGACATGAAGCAATGATGATCTTTACAATCCTTTCAGCCTGCTATTATAAGAGCATGTTTTGGACATCTTATGACTTAAACTAACTTACACTTATTACATTCTATTATTCATTTGTAAACTTGCGTGGTTCTTAAGAGTGTCATTTTATTTAATTGTGTTTAAAATGTTGGTTCATAATAACTTTGTATTCCTTCATATTAAATTTTATTTTCCATTTATTAAGTATTCTGCTGAGGATAAAATAGTTGAAGTTTGAATGAAATTTATTTATGATTTCTGATTAATCTTCCACTGTTTCCATATGAAAGTCCTTCTTATATTTAGACATTGCAACTTGGCTTGCACAATATTATAGATACTGGTTCTATGATTTGTGTAAGAGGAAACAGGGTTCAAAGAGGGCATGATATAATCAGCCTAGACTATAATGTAAATGACAGTAATTACTTTATCATATAATTGATTGTTATGTTATCAGCACATTATATTGGTGGTATAAACTGTCAGTTTGGTCATTTTAATGTTCAGCGTTTTGAATGTACAAAGTAACAAAGATTATTTGCATTAGGACTAACAGAATGCAAAGAGAAAGGATTCAGAATTACTTTGATTTTTTTCTGTTTTTTTATTGATATAACATTAAGCAAGACAATTTACCAATGTAAAAGAAATATTAAACATCGATGATTAGAAATTATTTACGTTTTGCAGCCAGTCTCTTCAAATGTTACATTCCACTCTATTCACATTCTGAAAGTGCATGATCTGACTTCTGCCTTGAATGCTTGCGTCCAAGGGTACAGATCACATCTCACAGAATGCCTGTGATTGTGTTGGGATTTGGCCTGGTTTTGTTTAATAACTAAGCTGTCATTGATCTATAGACCAAATCCAATCTGAGTATAATTCCAGAAACATGCAGTAGTCTTTATGATTCAACAGTGCACTAAAATTACCACATAAAAGTGCAACATATTAAAAAAACATTTTATTCCCCCCTTGTATTTACTCATGAAAAATGACAAAACATTTATTGTTATTTACACCTACATTCTGTTTGCATGTGCTGGATTCACACAGAACTACATGAATATGAAATGAGAAGGGTTTTCCCCAGCGTAATAAACACAGACATAATGCATGTGCAGATTAGATCCAGGTGAATCTCCAGTGTAATGTGAGCACAATCCTGATGCGTAAACAAAACACCCTTATTTAAAAGTAGCATTTGGATAGTTTGAGACACAGGGCAGCCAATGACCTTTATGGAAATGGGATCATACTAAATATTTATCCTCAGCGATGGACCCTTACCTGCTGAGGGAGCCCTTCCTTCTCTTGTGTATGTTACAGCAATGGCTGCAAAAGTGGTCAGGTTGCGCGCAGAATTTATTTAAATATTAATGAGGCAATTTGAATAGTGGATAATTTGCAAAAGCCAAAATTAGAATTCTGTGCACATTGAGGATTGACTGCTTTATCCCCAAATGAGTGTCTCTGAATAAAAAGGAATTAAGCTGTTGAGGTAAAAGAAAGCAAAGTATGGTGTGACACTATGGCTGTTTCTGAATTTTTTTCCCTTTTAAATGTGGATATTAAATAGTGTGCAACCTTCAGCAGGGATATTTTCCATCCTTTGCAATGTGTGAACTTGACAGGGCCACCAGAGGGAGCCATTTATTATAGTCCATAGTTAAGGTGAAGGCAGACATTCAGCCTAACAAAGTTTTACCTGCTCTTTACCAATCCTGAAGTGATATTGAGCCATTGAACAGACAACAGAATAGATTTTGTCCTTAGCTTATTTACAAAAGGATAGATTTTGACCATTTGGGTCTTGAACTTTCAGATCCTGACAAAAATATTTTAACTTTATTTTACATCGTCCTGCTTTATTTTCTGTTTTAAGTAACAGCTGGAATTTGTGAATATCAGATCACCCCAATTTACAAATTAAGAGGAGCTTGAAACAGTGAACTATCTATCTATAGATGCTGAATGATAGGCACCTGCAGAAAAAAAAACACATAATGCTGAAGGAATTCTCATGCTCTGTAGCATCTGTGGAGGGAAATGGACAGTTAATATTTTGGGTTGAGATGCTTCATTTGGACTGAATGATAGAGAGAAGGGAGCTAGTATTAAAAAGATGGATGATAGGAGCGGAGCAAAAGCTAGCAGGCAGATAGAAATGAACAGTGCAGGGTTGGGGAAAAATTGGGTTGGGAATGATGGAGGGGAATCCTCAAGGATGTGTGCTTAGCCTACTGCTCTACCCCCTCTAGATTCATGACTGTTTAGGCACAGCTCAAATTCCATCTGTATATTTGTTGATGACACCAGTGTTGGCAGAATCTCAGATGGAAATGAGAGGAGAGTGGTGTACAGGAGTAGATCGGTTGGTTAAGTGGTGACACAACAATAATTTTGCACTCACTGTCAGCCAGACAATAAAGAATAGGTGCAGGAGTAGGCCATTCGGCCCTTCGAGCCAGCACCGCCATTCACTGTGATCGTGGCTGATCATCCACAATCAGTACCCTGTTCCTGCCTTCTCCCCAAATCCCTTGACTCCGCTATCTTTAAGAGCTCTATCTAACTGTTTCTTGAAAGAATCCAGAGAATTGACCTCCACTGCTTTCTGGAGCAGAGCATTCCACAGATCCACAACCCTCTGTGTGAAAAAGTTTTTCCTCAGCTCCATTCTAAATGGTCTACCCCTTATTCTTAAACTGTGGCCTCTGGTTCTGGACTCCCCCAACATCGGGAACATGTTTCCTGCCTCTAGCGTGTCCAATCCCTTAATAATCTTATATGTTTCAATCAGATCCCCTCTCATCCTTCTAAATTCCAATGTATACAAACCTAGTTGCTCCAATATTTCAACATATGACATTCCTTTTATCCCTGGAATTAACCCAGTGACCTACGCAGACCAAGGAATTGACTGTGGACTTCAGGAAGGGGAAGTCTAGGGAACAAACACCATTCTTCAGTGAGGCATCAGCAGTGGAAAGGGTGAGCAACTTCAAGTTCTTGGGTGTCAACATTGCAAAGGATTTATTCTGGCCTAACATATTGATCTGATCACAAAGAAAAGCATACTAGGGCCAAATTTGAGGAGATTTGGTATGTCACCAAAAACTCTTGAAAGTTTATACAGATTTACTGAGTTAGAAGTGGACACAGAAATTATTTGACACCTACAAAAGATGCACAGTAGAATATCATAAAATTATATATTTGAGATAGCCTAGAAGTTAATCCAATGGAGGCTGTAGAAGAGGTGACACAAGACGCCTTTGAAGTCAGTCAAGAAGTGGCAGCATTTACATGCCAACAAGTAGATACAATACCACTGGGATGGTCCTTTGAGAAGACTGCTGACTCAGAATAACCAATGACAAATTAAATCTACAAATAATATAAATACGTGTCCTTTTTAAGAAAGAACAAGAATATGCAAGATGATCTTTATGTATGCTTTCTAGACCTCAGTATTTATGAAATAAAAATAGTGCTTACACTTCAGTGGTTTTCCATGTCTCTTCGTGATGTATTATGCTGCTGGTAATGCACACTATTAGTGTACTATCTCATGGGCTCTTATTCTATCTGCAACAGGTGGGGGCGCCAGAGAATAAAAACTTCAGCCAACTAATGGTAATGTGTACAAAGATAATTGTCTTTGTTATGGCTGACTTGAATTTCCCAAGGGTGGATTAGGAGGTCTATAAAAAGCACATTCTGCATGAGAACGTGATTCTGGATGTAATGCTGGATTGTCACATTGAACAAATGGTTATGGGGTCAGGTAGAACCTAGCAAGAAAACAGTTGGGAAAGGGGTCCAAGAATAGGGTTCTGGTATTCCTATGTGTGTCATTGAATGAGAAGATAAAAGAGGAAATGAAGATTAATGGCTGTGTAATATCATCACAAAATCATGAATTCTTTCTTTTTGCTGTACAAGTCAAGAACAGATATTTTGGTTTGCAATTAGATTTCTCAAGCATGCAAACAGCAGGGGTTGGATTAAGTGATATGGGAAGTTTAGACTGATCTCTGATTAAGGAAGCCAAGTAGTACCCAGTTTGATGAGTGTCAACAATGTTTAAAGAAGTGATTGTTGAAACCATTGATAGCCTTTCCACAATCTTTATAAACCGAGGTGTGGCTGGACAAATATAATAGAGTCACAGAACACCACAGCTTCTTTAAATGGTATCATGATGACCTTGGCAATTAGAACACAGTTGGATGCAGGAATCCTGAAAGGCAGAATACTGAAACACCTATACAGGTATTATGAAGGAGTAGGTATGAATTCAATGGGAGGGATTCCTGGAATAGTTTGTAGATACAATCAAGGTATTGATTTACCCTGTAATAAGGCACAGAAGTCACTGGAAAAGGAAGCAGGATCCACAACCACGTCAAACATATCCAGGGTATTTTGAAGTGAAAGGTGGTTGTGAAATGAGGTGTGCCCTTGATTGAGTGTCATGGAATCAATACTGGACTCATTGCTGCTTACCTAAAGTCAAAATAATTGAACTTTATAGGCGATACTGAATTGTACCAGGGGATTAAGATAGTGAAAACAGAAACTGATAGAGGTTTTTGTAAGTGGGCCTATTCTCACTGGAGTTTAGAAGAGTGTGTGTGTGGGAAGAAATCTCAATGAAACCTATCAAATATTGAAAGGCCTAGACAGAATGGACCTGGAGAAGATGTTTCTTACAGCAGAGGAGTTTAGGACCAGAGAGCACAGCCTCAGAGTGCATCGACATCCCTCAAGAACAGAGATGAGGAGGAATTTCTTTAGCCAGAAGGTGGTGAATCTGTAGAATTTCATTGCTGTGAATGGCAGTGGAGGCCAGGTCGTTGGATATATTTAAAGTGGAGGATGATAGGTTCTGGATTCAAAGTTCAAAGTAAATTTATTATCAAAGTACATTTATGTCAGCAAATACAACTCTGAGATTTATTTTCTCGTGGGCATACACAGTAAAAAAGGATCATTGAATTGAATCGACTTTATTTCTTACACCCTTCCCATACATGAGGAGTAAAAATCTTTATGTTACATCTCTGTCTAAATGTACAATGTGCAATCATAGTAATTTATAATTTATAATAAATAGAACAGTCAATGTAACATAGAAATACACTCAAATCAGCGTGAGTTCATCAGCCTGGTGGCCTGGTGGAAGAAGCTGTCCCGCAGCCTGTTGCTCCTGGCTTTTATGCTGTGATACCACTTCCCAAATGCTAGCAGCTGGAATAGACTATGGTTGGGGTGACTCGGGTCCCCAATGATCCTTCGGGCCCTTTTCTCGCACCTGGTTTTGTAAATGTCCTGAATCATGGGAAGCTCACAACTACAGATGTGCTGGGCTGTCCGCACCACTGATTTGGGGGCCCATACCAAACTTCCTCAACCGTCTGAGGGGAAAGAGGTGCTCTTGTGCCTTTTTCACCACATAGCTGGTGTGTACAGACCACATGAAGTCCTCGGTGATGTGGATGCCGAGGAACTTAAATCTGCTTACCCTCTCAACCCCAGATCCATGAAGTAAATAGGGGTTAGCCCATCTCTATTCCTCCTGTAATCTACAACCAACTCCTTTGTTTTTGTGACATTGAGGGAGAGGTTATTTTCTTGACACTACTGTGTCAGAGAGATGACTTCTTCCTTGTAGGCTACCTCGTTATTGTTTGAGATTAGGCCAATCATTGTAGTATCATCAGCAAATTTAGTTAGCAGATTAGAACTGTGAGTGGCGACACAGTCATGGGCATACAGGAAGTAAAGGAGGGGACTTAGTACACAGCCCTGAGTGGCTCCTGTAATTGAGAGTCAGAGGTTTGGAGGTGAGGGAGCCAATTCTTACCACCTGCCAGTGAACTGACAAGAAGTCCAGGATCCAGCTGCACAAGGCAGGGTCAAGGCTGAGGTCTCTGAGCTTCCTGTCGAGCCTGGTTGGAATTATGGCGTTGAATGCTGAACTGTAGTCCAAGAACACCATTCTCACATAGCCATCCTTCTTCTACAGATGTGTAAGGACGGTATGTACAGCAGTGGTTATTGCATTATCTGTCAATTAGTTGTGTTGGTAGGCGAGTTGTAGGGGGTCCAGTTTGGGTGGTAGCAAGCTGCAGATGCAGTCCTTGACCAGCCTCTCAAAGCATTTGCTTATTGTTGAAAGACTGTACTCAACAGGATAGCCAAACACCAATGTGCAAAAGATAGCAAACTGTGCATATACAGAAGAAAGCAAATAATAATACATAAATAAGCAATAATTATAGAGAATATGGGATGAAAGGTTCTTGAAAGGGAGCCCATAGGCTCTGGGAGCAGTTCAGTAATGGATTGAGTGAAGTTATCCCCTTTCATTCAAGAGCCTGATGGTTGAGGAGTTATACAGGTTTCCCCCGCCATCTGAAGGTAGAGCATTCCTATGAAGTGGTTCGTAAGCCGAAATGTCGTAAAGCGAAGAAGTAATTACCATTTATTTATATGGGAAAATTTTGTGAGCATTCGCAGACCAAAAATAACCTACCAAATCATGCCAAATAACACATAAAACCTAAAATAACAGTAACATATAGTAAAAGCAGGAATGATATGATAAATACACAGCCTATATAAAGTAGAAATACTTCTCCCACAATCATTATTGAACTGTTCTCCGTAGCGAAAATCTCATGCAGGCGCCGTCGGCAGAAAATCTCACGCAAGCGCTGTTGGCAAAAACATGGTGCAAGCGCTCTCCAGTAACCTTTAAGCTATGAAGCTGCCAAATCATACCAATTAACATGTAAAAATACACAGCCGATATAAAGTAGAAATAATGCATGTACAGTGTAGTATCACTTACCGGAATCAGGACAGCGCAGAGCACACTGATGATGGTGTGTTAGGCTGAGTCGTCGCAGGTTGGGTGGTGCAGTGGCCCCCACCCTCCAGGCCACCAACCAATACATTGCCGCGAAGCACGCAGGGGTGCAGCGGTAGCTGGGAGGCCCACAGCACATCTTTAAGAAAAAAGCCGAAATAAACATGCTAATTAATTTCGTGCCGCCCGACACGTAATTGTCAGCCCAGATCAGTGCCGATTGCCCATTGCATCGCCTCTGATCTGGGCCGACAATTGCGTGTGGGGCGGCACCTAATTAATTAGCATGTTTATTTTGGCTTTTTTCTTAAAGATGTGCTGTGTGCCTCCCGGCTACTGCTGCATTCTCCGCAAATCGGTACAGTATCTGTCCGCGGCCTAGGTGTTGGGGTGGTGGGACACTGGGGTGTCAGTTCTTTGTCTGTTTTCATTAGAGCAGGCAGCTCACCTTCTCCTATGACTGCCCGCCTCGATGTCGAAGGTCGAGGTTCATCGTCTGCTGTGGCTGATGTGGAAGGCTTGCTTGACTGCTGAGCCTCGCGCATTTTTCTATCATACAGTTCTTTGTAAGGACTCAAAGAATCTTGCAAATATCCCCTAAACCTACGTACCCTTTCAAAATTAAAGTCGTACTTTATCATTACTCATTTGGTTTCGATTGTTATCCTTTCCTCTTTCAATTACATTAGCTCTTCATCTATCAGTTCTTGGTCATGGGATGCCAAAACCTCTTCAACATCATCTTCGTCAGCTTCCACAAGCCAAACTCACTTTGTCCTTCCTTCGTTCACCACGATTGAAATGCTTAATTATGTCTAGTTTTATGCTAAGTGTAACACCCTTACGAGCTCTTCCAGGCTTTTCCGACACCATAGAACTCTTCTTGCAAATGACTTCATCTTGCAAATGACTGCTCACAGGCTCATGTTAAAGCAATGCTGGCGAGAATGCCATTCCGAATCCGGGGAGAGCGACTGCTCGGGGCGCGCACTGCTCTTTATCGCGTGCTGATTTTTATCGCACGCTGAATTTTTTCGTAACAGCGAAAACACCTTCTGAAAGTGAAAACAGGGTACTAATGTAGGTCTTTTGTAACAGTGAGGTTTCATAAAGCGAATGTTTGAAAAGCGGGGGACACCTGTAGCTGCTCCTGAACCTTGTGGTGTGGGTCCTGAGGCTCCTGTACCACCTTCCTGATGGCAGCTGCAAGAAGAGAGCCTGCCCTGGATGGTGGGGGTCCTTGATAATGGATGCTGCTTTCCTGCAGCAGTGCTCAGTGCAGATGTGCTCAACGGTGGGGAAGGCTTTACTGCACAAGCTCTGTCAGATTGCATGGGGATCATGAACAAACAGCCCTTTTCAAGTCCAGCCACAAATTCTTGATTGGATTGAGGTCTGGACTCTGACTTGGCCACTCTGGGACATTAACTTTGTTATTTTTAAGCCATTCCTACGTTGCTTTGGCTTTATGCTTGAGGTCTTTGTCTTGCTGGAAAACATATCTTCTCCTATAAAGCTGCGACTGGTGAAGCACCTGGGTAACAGCTGTATGTGCAGTTCCTCCCGTCTCAGCCACTGAAGATTGTAATTCTCTAGAGTTGTCATAGTTCTCTTGGTGGCTTCCCTCATGAGTTCCCTTCTTGCACAGTCATTCAGTTTTTGAGGATGGCCTACTCTAGGCAGATTTAGAGTTGTGCCATATTCTTTCCATTACTTAATGATTGACATAACTGTACTGCAAGGGATATTAAGTGACTTGGAAATGTTCTTATATCCATCTCCTGACTTGTACAATAACCTTTTTGCAGAGTTGCTTAGAGTGTTCTTCTATCTTCATAGTGTAGATTTTGCCAGGATACTGACTCACCAGCAGTTGGACCTTCCAGATACAGGTGTATTTTTACTACAATCAATTGAAACACCTTGACTGCACACAGTGATCTCCATTTAACTAATTATGTTACTTCTAAGACCAATTGGCTGCACCAGTGTGTCATATTAAAGAGGGTGAATACTTAACACAATCAATTATTTTGTGTTTTATATTTGTAATTAATCTAGATTGCTTTGTAGAGATCTGTTTTCATTCTGACACAAAGAGTCTTTTTCTGTTGATCAGCCAATTAAATCCATTGTGATTCAGTGTTGTATAACAATAAAACATGAAAACTTCCAAAGGGTGTGAATACTTTTTATAGACACTCATAGACTTCTAAGGTGTAAGAAAATTTTGCTATTCGGTTTGGCCAGCACCAATTTTCCTTTCCTAACAATTGAATCTAATTCTGGGTGCTGTAAAATGCTACTATTTCTTTTTTAATAGCTTTAAACTATATTCAAATCTTGGCTACAATTTTAATGATTGAACTAAAGCATATATCAATTTCAAAAAAAGTTAGTTCTTTGTGTAAATGATCAGAACTTGATAGATCACGCCCAACCTGCAGGCAAATTTGTTGAAAACAGGAAGTCTTGTTATCAGTGTTATTGTTACTTAACCTTTAATAAACAGAGGCTTCCTCTTTACTACATTCCATAGTTCTGACCTAAAGTAACTTCACCCCAAATCATTTGCTTCATTCTGATTTACTTGGCATGTCAGTGGTTTTATTCTCTCCTTTCTAGTGCGAAGCTACGTACTCAGTGAAGTGGCACATATTGCTGTGCACTGTATTAATGTCTGCATTCATTGAGAAAGTGATAAAATCCATTGCATTTCCCTCAAAATATTGACAATGTTTTATGGTAACAAAGTAACATCTCAGTGTTATTGATCGAAAAGGCTTAATTCCACCAGTCTGTGCATGTAAGATTAGCAATAAAAACAAACTAGGCAATAAGCACGTACATTACACAAAATAATCTGCAGATGCTGGGGTCAAAGCAACACTCACAACACACTGGAGGAATGCAGCAGGTCGGACAGCATCCGTGGAAACGATCAGTCAACGTTTCGGGCCGGAACCCTTCGTCAGGACATTATCCTTTTTGTAGTTCTTAAGGTGAACTTTGGAATGTTTGATAAATACTGTCAGTTCAAGGCAAATGCTTTTCCATTATAATGGAAGACATAGATTTTAGAGAATAGAAGCTGACCATTTGGGCCAATCAATTTTTTTCTGGCATGTGTTCCATGTTCCTTGCAACCTAGTGCCCTATCTTTCATTATAACCTTCAATTTCCTTCTACCTGATACGCATGTTTAACTTTCTGTTAAACAACTACCTCGTTGATTGTGAGTTCTACATTCTTGCTACATCCTAGGTAAAGAAATTTATGCTGAATTTTCTATTTAATCTTTAAATGATTACCTTATACCAATGGACTTTAATGTTATTCTTTCACTCAAGTGAGAACATTCTCCCTTTGTCTTATCCATTAAATGCTGTGTAACTTTAACTTTTTGGCTGTCTTTACAAGGGAAAAGCAGCACAAGATGTTCACACTGAAAGGCTTAATTTCTGTCAATCTTCTTTGGTATTCTCGCCAGCAATTCTTTCATTACCTCCATATCCTTTTTTATGACAAACAGGCCTGCACACAACATTCCAAATGTGATTCCAACAATATTTAACATAAGTTGTCCATAACTTCTCTGTTTTCAAATTTTATCCTTGCTTATATAAATCTTTGGGAAATGAGATTCCTCAGTCCAAATTTACAACCTTCAATGTGAAGTGTTACAGAGTAACCGGAGATGTCCTGGCCTTAAATCCATTAGATCTCCTGTTACAATAAAATTCCAATATTATAGTTTGCCGGGGGCTCTCAGGATATGACTCAGGTTGAGAATGTTTTGGTTAGGAAGTGTAATAAGAGCCGATTCTAACCAAAGCAAAATGCTAATATTCGATTAAATTCCATGGTTATTCACCCATATAAACAAGGATAGAGTAATTACAGAGTTGTAGAGTTGAAACAGGCACTTCAGCATACCTATCATACCTCTTTATTCTAATCCCAGTTATCTGAGTTAATTCCACATCCATCTATTCTCTGCTCATTCAAGTATCTGTCTAGATACCTTCTTAAATGTAAATGTTGTACTATTCCTGTTTCCACTACCGCCTCTGGCAGCTTATTCTAAATACCAGCTACGCTTTGTGTGGAAGTATTTACCCATCACCATTTTTAAACCTCCTATCTTCTTACCTTAAGATTCAAGATTGTTTAATGTCATTTCCAGTCTTCTTAAACCAATCATCCCCACTGGGCAATAGGCCTCTGACAGCAGTTCAACAGAGGCCACTGCCCTGTGCCTGTCTATCAAGTTTTTCCAAACGTAGCCCTTCTTCTCGATGTATCCTTCCTCTCCCAGGGATGAGGTCTTTGAAGCTTCTTTTGCTGTTTCTGTAGCACTGGGATCTTACAGGAAGCGGTTGCAAGCTCAATGCCCGACCCTCCTCTTTTCACAGCCAGGCTTCGGGCTGTCAATCTCGGAGTTATCATTACCAGTACACAACTGTATTGGAGAACAAAATCATTGTTTCTCCAGATATGATGTGACACAAAAGAAACACAATAAGATAAAGAACACAATAATAAAAGAACACAATAAATATACATAAATACAGAAGAAAGCCTACTGTATGTCCATAAATTATCACTAGGCACAGGAGTGTCTGTACATAAGGTGACAGACAGGGAATGATAAGGTAGTGATGCTGAGGGGTATGGAGGGGTGGATGAAGGTGCTGATTAGCCTTACTGTTTATGGAAAGTAACTGTTCTTGAGTCTGGTGGCCTGTTATGGATGCTATGTGGCCTCTTCCCTGATGGGAGTGTGACAAACAGTCCAAGAGCAGAGTGACTGGTATCCTTCATGATGTTACTGGCCCTTTTTTTACACCTTTCTGTGTATATGTCCTTGATAGCAGGTAAGCTAGTGCTGGTGATGCACAGTGGTTTTGACTACCCATTGTAGAGCCTCCCTGTCCGTCGCGGTGCAGTTTCCGTACCATGCACTGATGCAGCTTGTTAGGATGTTCTCTGCTGCGCACCTGTAGAATGACATGGATATCGATGTGTATAGTCCAGCTCCCTTCAACCTCCTGTGAAGGTGGAGATATTGGTGAGCTTTCCTGATTGTGTGGAATGTGTTCTGGGACCATGAGAGGTTGTGGAAGCTGTGTACCCCTAGGAGTTTGAAACTGTTCGCAGTTTCCACTGCTGTGCCTCCGATGTAAAGAGGGTAGTGAGTGGTGCGAGTTCTCCTGAAGTTGTTAACCATTTCCTTTGTCTTGTTGACATCGAGAAAGAGGTTATTTGCCTGTCACTCCTCCACTTCCTGTCTGTAGGCTGTCTCATGATGAGCCCCACCACAGCTGTGTTATTTGCGAACTTGACATTGTGATTACTCGGGTGTTTAGCCATGTAGACATGTGTGAGCAGAGTGTAGAGTAGTGGGCTCAGCACACAGCCCTGGGGGGCACGCATGTTGAGGAAGGTGGGGAGGGTTGGGTAGTTGTGCATCCTGATGATGGTGAGGGAGGTGCAGTGGTGCATCCTGACTATCTGAGGTCTGCCGGTTAGGAAGTCCAACACCTAGTTGCACGGTGGTGTATTTAGACGGAGGAGTAGGAGTTTGTTCACCAAGGTCTGTGGGACAATAGTGCTGAATGTAGAACTGAAATCCAGAAAGAGCATTCTGACATAAGTATCTAGGTGTGTCAGGGCCAGGTGCATGACAGTTGCTATGGGATTGTTGTAAAGCGGCTCTGTCAGTGAGAATCCAGTGTGGCAGGAATGGAGTTTTTGAGCTGTGCCATTACCAGCCATTCAAAGCACTTCATGATGATTGGGATCAGTGCCACCAGGCAGTCGTCATTTAGGTCTGAAGATGTAAAGTTCTTTCATACAGAGATGAATGTGGCTGACTTGAATCATGTAGGGACAGCGGCCTGTATGAGTGAAGTGCTCAGGATGTCTGTGAAGGCGTCAGTGAGCTGGTGTGCACACTCACTGAGGACTCGACCTGGGATGTTGTCTGGCCCGGCAGCTTCACGGAGATGACCCTCTGCAGAGGGCTTCTCATGTCTGCTGTTACAGACAGTCGCCGTTCACCTGTGAGAGGGATAGCTTTCACGGCTGACAGTGCGTTTAATGCCTCAAAGCATGCATTTATTTAGTTGTTTAGAGTGTCACAGGGGGAGGCGTCACTGGTATAGTCAATGACATTTTTCCTTACGTGGTCACTAATGCCCTTGATATGCTGGGGATTGTTATCAGACTCATCTTCCTGGATTTCTTGTTTGTAGGTTGTCTTTGCCCTCGATGCCCAAGATGAGGTTTCTCTTGGCTGCTCTGAGAGTTGTTCTGTCTCTAAACTTGAAGGCAGCACCCAGGCTTTTAGTAGGGAGCACACCTCTGTGTTCAGGCAAGACTTTTGGTTGGGTTGTGAGATGACCACTCTTGAGGTACCAACATTGTTTACACACTTAACAAAACAGATGAAAATGGGGTATCAAATCAGAGGCAACCAAACAAATTAATCCTTGACATACCTTCTATATATGGATAATTTGAAATTATGTATACGTTGTCAGTATCTTCTCTGTTTGTGGTTGTAAACCTATGCCTTCTAGTTTTAGACAGCCCTCCCGTGGGAAGCAGGCAGTAGTTAACTTATCTATGCATCGCATACTCCTATCTTGTCATCTCTTAGTCTCCTTCATTCTATGAGAAACAGGCCTATCATATCATTTTTTTCTGATAACTCAATCCAGATAACATCTTTGTGATACTTTTCTATATCCTATCCATCCTAACCACACCCTTCCTATAGTGTGGTAATCAGAACTGCCTGCAAAACTCTAAGTGAAATCTAACCAATGTTTTGTTCATTTGTAACATGACATCCCAGCTCTTGTGTATTACATCTTTCTGAACATCAGTCTATTTTATGTCCATTTCCAAGGACCCCAGGGAATCTGCTCAACAACACTGCCGAGGAACTCTGCAATCTCCTGAACTAACTTTTCAAAATACATTAGTTAAATGCCATCAGTTATTCCTTTACCCACTTTCCCAATTTGTCTGCATTCTGTTGTAACCTTAGACAGCTTTCTTCACTCTGCAATATACCACCAGTCATGGTGTCATCTGCAATCTTACTAATTATGCCAACTACATTCTCATCCAAAGTATTGCATATGACAAACAACAGAGGGCCCAGCACTGATCACTGCCTAAGAAGATCATGGTAATCTGCCTCAATGACTGTCGTCCAGGAGCATTAATATTCACTGTGATGAAGTGCTTTGCGAGGTTAATGATGAATCATATCAACTCCTGCCTGAGAAGTGATCTGGATCCACTCCAGTTTGTCTACTGTCACAGCAGGTCAACAGCAGATGCCATCTTATTAGAACTTCATTCAACCTTGGAGCATTTGGACAATGAAGATGCATACATCAGGATGCTCTTCATTGACTACTGCTTGACATTCAGCACTATCATCCCCTCAAAACTAATCAATAAGCTTCAAGACCTAAGTCTCAATAACTCCAGGTGCAATTGTATCCTTGACTTCCCCAGTTCATTTGGATTGGCAACAACATCTCATCCACAATCACCATCAGCACAGGTGCACCACAAAGGCTGAGTACTTTCCCCCGGTCTACTCACTTTATACTTGTGACTATGCATCTAAGCACAGCCCCAATGCCATATTTAAGTCTGCTGTTGACACCACTATTGTTGGCTGAATCAAATGTGGTGATGAATCAGCATATAGGAGCGAGATTGAAAATTTGGCTGAGGGATGCCACAGCAACAACTTCTCACTTAATGTCATCAAGACCAAGGAGATGATTATTGACTTCTAGAGGAGGAAAACAGAGGTCCATAAGCCAGTCCTCATGAGAGAATCAGAGGTGGAGGGGGTCAGTAACTTCAAATTCCTTTGTGTTATCATTTCAGAGGACCTGCCCTGGACTCTTTATGAAGAAAGCATGGCAGTGCCTTTACTTTCTTGGACGTTTGCGAAGATTCGGCATGTCTTCTAAAACTTTGACGTACCTCTGTAGATGTGTGGTGGAGAGTATATTGATGGGTTGCATTGTGACCTGGTATGGAAACACCAATTTCTGCATGGAAAATCCTACAAAAAGTAGTGGATATAGCCCAGTCCATCACAGGTAAAGCCTTCCCCACTATTAAGCATATCTACATGGAGCATTGTCGTAGGAAAGCAGAATCCTTTATAAAGCATCCCCACCATCCAGGCCATGCTCTCTTCTCAAGAAGAAAACACAGGAGCCTTAGGACTTGCACTAACCGGTTCAGTAACAGTTATTACCCCTCAAACATTAGGCTCTTGAACCAGAGGGGATACCTTAACTCACAGCATCATTGAAATGTTCCCACAATCTATGGAATTACCTTCAAGGACTCTTCATCTCATATTCCCAATATTTATTGCGTGCTTATTTATATGATATTATTATTTGTGTTTTTATTCTTTTCTCAGCTAAATCTGGTAAAACCTGAGGTACGGGCATAGCAAAGCGCACTCATTTCTCAATTACAATGAACTTTTGTGGCTTTCTGGAGTTTACATAAATTTGCTGTATGGGCCTCATTATTTAATGTTATTGTGTAGTGACTTTGGGATGATACCAGTTGTAGATATTATTTTTGGGACAATGTATATACCCTGTTCATGTTCCTTGGCCATTCAAATTCCTCTTTTAAATCAGCACATTTCTGGTGTTTTTCACTTACTGATGTTATGTGTGCTTTGAATCACTATATCTGTTAAGAAATTTGTTCTTGCTTGTTTTTTTTTGTAATATTATTTCTGGCTGGATGTTATGGATCGCCCTGTCTGAAATAATAGATTAGTCATAACAGAATTTGTAAGACTCTGACTCTAAAATTGTATCATGCTTGTATTTATGGTAAGGTATTGTGTCTTTTATGAGTTAGTCCTGATGAAGGGTCTCGGCCTGAAACGTCGACTGTACCTCTTCCTAGAGATGCTGCCTGGCCTGCTGCGTTCACCAGCAACTTTGATGTGTGTTGCTTGAATTTCCAGCACCTGCAGAATTCCTGTTGTTTATGAGTTTATATTTTAAAGCAAGATTTTGGTGAATGATGTTTGCCATTTGATTGTGCCTGTGTAAGTAATCAGATTGAGTTAAATTGCTGCAGGATCTTGTAATATGTTTGATTGTTTCTGGTTTCTCTTGGCATTTTCTGCATTTATTATCTTGAATTGGTTAGTCTTTTATTATGTATTTTTAATAATATTTTGTGTTAAACACCCGGTTCTGTATTGCCACAAGGAACTCCTCTGTTTCTGGGAAGAGGTCCCCGACTCTGAGCCAGGCGTTCGATGTTTCCTCATCAACATCTAGTATGCTTAGATCATGTGGATGTCTTCTATGGAGAGTCGTGCTCTTGCATTGTTTTTTTCCTTCTGCAGTGATAATTTCTTCATTTTTCTAGGTTGTGCTTTCATTTAAGTTTAGTACTAATCAGAATTGAATGTGCTTGCATGGAGTGCTGAATCCTGTTTTCGTTGATGAAAATATGTCCTTAGAAGTCTTATCTGACTGTTGTGTAAATTTTTTTACGTCTGTTATTCCTCTGCCTCCTTCAGTCCTAGGTAGTGTTAATCTAAGTGTCATCGTGTTTTCTAAACTGTCACTTCAGTTCTTATTTTTCTTCAAACACAAGAGAATCTGCAGATACTGGAGATCCAAAGCAACAGACATAGAGTAAACAGTCAACGTTTTGGGCAAAGACCTTTCTTCAGCATGTTTCTTCTGTCCAGAAGAAGGGTCTCAGCCTGAAACATCAACCATTTACTCTCTTCCATAGATGCTGCCTGGCCTGATGAGTTCCTCCAGCATATTGTGTGTTTTATTTTTCTTTTTAAATTTTCCAGATTGGTTTCAGACCAAGATATTATGCCATAAGAATATACTATTATGAGTATAGAGAAAGTATTTATGCCTTTGTTATATTTTTATTATTAAGTTCCGTTTGGCAAATTTTCTTAAGCATTGAAGAAAATTCTGTAGAAAATGTTCCCTTTATCACACTATGATCTATTTTCTTTGCCTGTTGATATTCCGGACAGTGGTATGTTTTATATTCATCCATCCATCGGTTGTATTGCATCCTGCAGCTTTGTTTTATATTCTACTAGCTCTATTCCACCTTCCTTTATGTTTAATGTTCTGCACTTATCTAGTCCAAAATTAAAATAGTTCTACTATTAGAATTCATAGCTTTAGCTTTATTGACGAAGGAGCATATAATTTAAAATCTTCCATGTATAGAAGGTGTGTCAAGGTATAATTTGTTTGGTTGCCTCTGATTTGATACTCCAATCTCATCTGATTCAGTAAATTAGGGAGCTTGTTTAAAACTAAGCAGAACCATAATGGGCTTATAGAGTCACCCCGGAAAATGCCTCAGTTTACTTTGATAACAGTGGTTGTTAATAGAGTGATTATAGTAAGCCAATACTTCATCAGATGATGTAGGAATTTCTCAAGTACTGGGTGTAATTTATATATATTAAGAACTTCTATTAACTATGTGTGTGGGACAGAATCAAATGCTTTTTGGTAGTCAATATAACACTATGAAAGATTTCTGTTTTTCTGACAGGCTTCATTTAGAATTACGAAATCTATTATCAGTTGTTCATTACATCCTTTCATACCCTTATGGCATCCTTTCTACTCTTCTGTCAGTTTATTGTGGTTAACTAAATGAGTGGTAACTAGTTGCGACATGTGTCCTATTAACCATATAACCATATAACAATTACAGCACGGAAACAGGCCATCTCGGCCCTTCTAGTCCATGCCGAATGCTTACTCTCACCTAATCCCACCGACCTGCACTCAGCCCATAACCCTCCATTTCTTTCCTGTCCATATAGCTATCCAATTTTACTTTAAGTGACAAAATCGAACCTGCCTCTACCACTTATACTGGAAGCTCGTTCCACACAGCTACCACTCTCTGACTAAAGAAGTTCCCCCTCGTGTTACCCCGAAACTTTTCACCCCTAACTCTCAACTTCCCTTCCTCCACCATCAATTCTGCTCTCAAACGCATCTTCCCCATTTCATGCACATCTGCTCTTACTTCATCCTCCCGCCACCCCACTAGGAATAAGGTTCCCCTGGTCCTCACCTACCACCCTACCAACCTCCGGGTCCAACATATTATTCTCCGTAACTTCCGCCACCTCCAACGGGATCCCATCACTAAGCACTTCTTTCCCTCCCCCCCCCTGCTTTCTGCAGGGATCGCTCCCTACACAACTCCCTTGTCCATTCGCCCCACCCCCCCATCCTTCCCCACCGATCTGCCTCCTGGCACTTATCCTTGTAAGCAGAACAAGTGCTACACATGCCCTTATGCTCCCTTCCTCAACACCATGCAGGGCCCCAGACAGTCCTTCCAGGTGAGGCGACACTTCACCTGCAAGTCGGCTGGGTTGATATAATGCGTCTGGTGCTCCTGATGTAACCTGCTATACATTGGCGAGACCCGACGCAAACTGAGAGATCGTTTCACTGAACACCCACTCACTGTCCGCCAGAGAAAGCAGGTTCTCCCAGTGGCCACACATTTTAATTCCACGTCCCATTCCCATTCTGATATGTCTATTCACGGCCTCCTCTACTGTAAAGATGAAGCCACACTCGGGTTGGAGGGACAACACTTTATATTCCATCTGGGTAGCCTCCAACCTGATGGCATGAACATTGACTTCTCAAACTTCCACTGATGCCCCACCTTCCCCTCTTACCCCATCCGTTATTTATTTACATACACACATTCTTTTTTTTCTCTCTCTCTTTTGTCTCCCTCTGTCCCTCTCACTATACCCCTTACCCATCCTCTGGACTTCTCCCTGCCTCCCCCTTTTTTTCTCCCTAGGCCTCCTGTCCCATGATCCTCTCATACCCCTTTTGCCAATCAACTATCCATCCCTTGGCTCCATCCCTCCCCCTCCTGTCTTCTCCTATCATTTTGGATCTCCCCCTCCCCCTCCCACTTTCAAATCTCTTACTAGCTCTTTTTTCGCTTAGTCCTGACGAAGAGTCTTGGCCCAAAATGTCGACTGCACCTCTTCCTAGAGATGCTGCCTGGCGTTCACCAGCAACTTTTATGTGTGTTTCTCAACTTATGTCCTCTTGTTTGAATCTCCCCTGCTCTCAATGGAAAAAGCCTATCCACGTCAACTCTATCCATCACCCTCATAATTTTAAATACCTCTATCAAGTCCCCCCTCAACCTTCTACGCTCCAAAGAATAAATACCCAACTTGTTCAACCTTTCTCTGTAACTAAGGTGCTGAAGCACAGGTAACATTCTAGTAAATCTTCTCTGTATTCTCTATTTTGTTGACATCTTTCCCATAATTTGGTGACCAGAACTGTATACAATACTCCAAATTTGGCCTTACCAATGCCTTGTACAATTTTAACATTACATCCCAACTTCTATACTCAATGCTCTGATTTATAAAGGCCAGCATACCAAAAGCTTTCTTCACCACCCTATCCACATGAGATTCCACCTTCAGGGAACTATGCACCATTATTCCTAGATCCCTCTGTTCTATTGCATTCTTCACTGTCCTACCATTTACCATGTATGTCCTATTTTGATTAGTCCTACCAAAATGTAGCACCTCACACTTATCAGCATTAAACTCCATCTGCCATTTTTCAGCCCACTCTTCTAACTGGCCCGAATCTCTCTGCAAGCTTTGAAAACCTACTTCATTATCCACAATGCCAGCTGTCTTACTATCATCTGCATACTTACTAATCCAATTTACCACCCCATCATCCAGATCATTAATGCACATGACAAACAACATTGGACCCAGTACAGATCCCTAAGGCACACCACTAGTCACCAGCCTCCAAACTGACAAACAGTTATCCACTACTACTGTCTGGCGTCTCCTATCCAGCCACTGTTGAATCTATTTTACTACTTCAATTTTAACACCTAACGATTGAATCTTCCTAACTAACCTTCCATGTGGAACCTTGTCAAAGGCCTTACTGAAGTCCATATAGACAACATCCACCGCTTTACTCTCATCAACTTTCCTCGTAACCTCTTCAAAAAATTCAATAAGATTTGTCAAACATGACCTTCCACACACAAATCCATGTTGACTGTTCCTAATTAGACCCTATCTATCCAGATAATTATATATACCATTTCTAAGAATACTTTCCATTAATTTACCTGCACTGACGTCAAACTTACAGGCTGATAATTGCTAGGTTTACTCTTAGAACACTTTTTAAACAATGGAACAACATGAGCAATACGCCAATCCTCCAGCACCATCCCCGTTTCTAATGACATTTGAAGTATTTCTGTCAGAGCCCCTGCTATTTCTACGCTATCTTCCCTCAAGATCCCAGGGAATATCCTGTCAGGACCCGGAGACTTATCCACTTTTATATTCCTTAAAAGCGTCAATACTTCCTCTTCTTTAATCATCATAGTTCCCATAACTTCCCTACCTGTTTCCCTTACCTTACACAATTCAATATCTTTCTCCTTTGTGAATACTGAAGAAAAGAATTTGTTCAAAATCTCCCCCATCTCTTTTGGTTCCACACATAGCTGTCCACTCTGATTCTCTAAGGGACCAATTTTATCCCTCACTATCCTTTTGCTATTAATATAACTGTAGAAACCCTTTGGATTTATTTTCACCTTACTTGCCAAAGCAACCTCATATCTTCTTTTAGCTTTTCTAATTTCTTTCTTAAGATTCTTTTTATATTCTTTGTATTCCTCGAGCATCTCATTTACTCCATGCTGCCTATATTTATCGTAGATATCTCTATTTTTCCGAACCAAGTTTCCAATACCCTTGAAAACCATGGCTCTCTCAAACTTTTAACCTTTCCTTTCAACCTAAAAGAAACATAAAGATTCTGTACCCTCAAAATTTCACTTTTAAATGACCTCCATTTTTCTATTACATCCTTTTCATTAAACAAATTGTCCCAATCCACTCCTTCTAAATCATTTCGCATCTCCTTAGAGTTAGCCTTTCTCCAATCAAAAATCTCAACTCTGGGTCCAGACCTATCCTTGTCCATAATAATGTTGAAACTAATGGCATTGTGATCACTGGACCCGAAGTGCTCCCCAACATATACCTCCGTCACCTGATTTATCTCTTTCCCTAACAGGAGATCCAACACTGGCCCTCCTCTAGTTGGTACCTCTATGTATTGCTGCAAAAAACTATCCTGCACACATTTTACAGACTCCAAACCATCCAGCCCTTTTACAGTATGGGCTTCCCAGTCCATGTGTGGAAAATTAAAATCTCCCACAATCACAATCTTGTGCTTACTACAAATATCTGCTATCTCCTTACAAATTTGCTCCTCCAATTCTCACACCCCATTAGATGGTCTATAATACACCCCTATACGTGTTACTACACCTTTCCCATTCCTCAATTCCATCCAAATTCCAATGTTATATACTGCATAGTTTGTAAACAAGTAATAGGACGATATTTGGATGGGTCATTTGTGATTTCCTCTTTAGGTAAGAGACATGTTTTACTTTCTGTCAAAAATTCCAGCACTTCTCAGGATTTTTAAGAAAATTGTTGATATGTATTAATAAATGCTGAGGAAAGGAAATAAAATTTTATACCAATAATTATGAATATTACTACTGCTGGTACTCTTCCAGTTGTGGGTATTTTTTATAACTGATTTTTGTATGTCCATTGTAACTTCAGGTGCATTATTATTAATAATTTATTTATTTTCTTTCTTTTTGTATTTACAGTTTGTTGCCTTTTGCTCATTAGTTGTTTGTCCATCCTGTTGGGTGCAGTCTTTCATTGATCCTATTGTGTTACTTATATGTACTGTGAATGCCCATAAGAAAATGAATCTCAGTATTGTATATGGTTACATGTATGTACTTTGATAATAATTATACTTAGAACTTTGAACTTTGAACAAAAGGAACACACTAAACTAAAGCCCACTATTTCAAGATTATTACCAATGAAAATATATGGAGAAATGTCCTTCAGAAAGTGATTACAAACAATGTGAACTCCAGTGCCACAGGAAGTGGCTGAGACGATAGCTCAGTTGTTTCCAAAAAGAACTGAGACAAGCATATGAGAGAAAATAGAGTGGAAGTTTATGCTGAAAGGCTGAGATAAGATAAATATAATGAAAGGGAACTGGTTTGTAGTATAAACAAGAGAATAGATAAGCTAAACTGAACTTCCTGTTTCTTTGTTATATATTCCATCTGAGTTGCTGAATACAGTATTTCATTTTCTGATTGTCCTATCACTTCTTAGAAGGCTAATATTGATTGGGTCACATTTTTGTTTTGTTAGCTCTTTAGGTTAATTTTCTCCCCTTTCCCTTATTTGTCCTCATCTTACACAATATTTTACAGTACAATAGATTTTACATTAATAAGGCTCTCTCAAACAAGGACTAATAATACTGCAAATGAACTTGCAATTAAACACACAAGTATAAATACAGCCATGTCTTGTGCCATATGTAACTTGATATTATGTACCTACGTGAATGTGTAGTGGAGAGTGTATTGACTGGCTGTATCATGGTCTGGTATGGAAACAGCAATGCCTTTGAGTGAAAAATCCTACAGAAGGTAGTAGATTCAACCCAGTACATCACTGGTAAAGCCCTCCCAACCTATGAGCGTATTTACATGAAATGCTCTCATATGCCTTACAAGGCACGAAACGAAGACTGTGTGGTGTGCCAATCCTCACACAGACAGTAGGTGGCCGTTGACATACAAAGAGTTCATCCGCCCTTTGACAGGTTTTGTTTTCAGTCCTGTTGGGTGTCTACACACCCTCCTCCCTGGTTAACCGAAGTGCACCAGAGGGTGTGCCGGTTGAGTTGCCGACAACCCAACCTGAGACAGGTAGAACTGGGCTTACGTGGTACCAGTAGCAAGGCGAGGCCCTGACCTGATCTGACCTGACCTGAAGGCATAAGGCTGTCATAGGAAAGCAGCATCCATCATCACCACCCAAACCATGCTCTTTTCTCACTGCTGCCATCAGGTAGAAGTACAAAAGCCTAAGGACTCTCAGCGCCAGGTTCAAGAACAGTTACTACCCCTCAACCATCAGACTCTTGAACAAAAGGGGTAACTACACTCACTTGCCCATCCATTAAGATGTTCCTACAACCAGTGATCTCACTTTAAGGACTTGTTATCTTGTTATTTCATGTTCTCATTATTTATTGCTATTTGTTTATATTTACATTTGCACAATTTGTTGTGTTCTGCACTCTACTTGACCTTTCACTGATTCTGTTATAGTTACTATTCTATATATATTCTATATATATATATATATATAGATTTGCTGAGTATGTCTGCAAGAAAATACATCTCAAGATTGTATGTGGTGATATATTTATACTCAGATAATAAAATTACTTTGACTTTGATACTTTGAATATGCATGTCATTCATTATGTGCATTTACTGGCAACCATATATGGTACAGTGCAGATAGATTATTTGTGATTTTCAGTTAACATACACTGACTTATAATGTTGTCTACTGTGTGTTTACTGGCTTAACATGTGGAGTGCATCATGCCCAATCACAGGCTACAGTATAGTGTTTACAGCTTCTTCCTGGCAGTACCTCAGGAGTGAGGAGAACTTGTTTTCACTGTGGACTTGTAGGAACAGAAATGTCTAATGAGGACATTGTAGGAACAATAGACTCTTCCACAGAAAAGGCAGGAGGTAGCTGATAGGACAGGCAGGTGGGTTTTTGTGAAGCGATGAACTCATTCCGCCATTTACATGGGGGTTTTGTATACTCCAGCAACATGGCATCAAAATTCTCAACACCAACCTGAATGCTGCAACTCCTCTTTAAGGGTCAAAGGTTTCCAAATGACAATAGGGATGTTGCACATTTCCAAGCAGACTTTGGCGACACCATAGAATCGTTGCTCTTGTCCACCTGGTAATCTCCACGACAGAACTTGGAATGGAATGTCTGTTTTGGGAGTCTCATGTGGGAATGCATGAAATTATCCTGCTTGATAGTAACTCGGATTTTAGCCTGTACACTGATCACTGATGCTACATATCATGCAATGATCTAAGGACACATTTTGGTTTGGAATCTTCTTGCTCACTTCTGTTGTTCGCAAGCTTTGCGTTTTTTTCCCCTTCTCTGCACATCAGGTGTTGGTCTTTGTTTTTTTACTTGGGTTCTTTCGGGTTTCTAACTTTGTGCCTGCCTGCAAGCAAACAAATATCAAGGCTGTATAATTTATACATTCTTTGATAATAAATGTACCTTGAAATCCTTTGTAGTAGGACTGTTTTATTGGTTAATTGTACTGACACATTATATGCACCTATTGTTACTGAGACTAATATCTAATACTTGTTACATGTTGGTCCTTCAGTACATTAGTAACTTTACCCTATCATGACACACCGCAGGTGTTATGTTGTATATACAACAACATTTTAGATTCTGCACACGGCTTTGTCTTTATTGATTAGCAGACTGCATGATAAATTGTACATAGGCATCCATTGCAAATACATTTTCTGACTGGGTGCATCAATTAGCATAGTCTATGGCGTGCAGTGTAATCGTATTCTTCATTTTGTATACACATACCAATATACTATATGATGTGCAGGAAGTGATATATTACAAAGAATACTAAAAGGAGAAGACTGCCTGAAACAAGTTGGTACTTCATGATGGCATGGTCAGTCTACATCACATACCCACATCTCTGACAGAGTGGCTGAAACTAAATGAAAGTGTATGTAATATATAATTGCTGTTAAGTTTTGGTATATTAAGGAATTATTTCTTTTCCTTGATTGCTGTGTAACTTTGTCTGTGATTGTTCCTGTTTGCACCTAAGTTTTATTTCAAAAGAGTGAAGTCTCATTTCAAAAGAGTAAAGTTTGAGTTTGAAGAGATTGGTGATCTATCTGTGTTCACTGCTCTCCTAAGCTCTGGTCCGTGCTTATCCAGCACAGACCTCATGAGACCATCTGGCTGGACAAAGCTGGTTCAATCAGTCCTGGGGAGGCTCCTTATGTAGGGAGGGTTTTGCACAACGTGATTCCATTGTGTGAGGGCATCAGGTCAAAACTTGCCCAAGAAGCAGTATAAACAATCACTGGCTGTCAAAGCCATGCCTCCTGTCAAATCAGCGTGTATCTGACAATTAGACATATTTGGAAATGCTTAAACTATTAGAAGTTTAACACCTATTAAACGTTTTAAGAAAAAATAGTGTACCTCCACTGTTAAACTCTCAGAGAAATTTTTAAAAATCCGTAAGCTCAGGCAATCTAGAAATGTAAACTACACTTGCCTTAGTTCGTTGCAGGCTCTCCTCTCCGTATTCTGTGCCAATTGAACCCGGCAGGGGACACATGAGTTGATTCACCAGTTTAAGTGCTGGGAAGCCTCTATAATTCTGCACTTCTATGCTGAATTCCTTGAAGAGTCCAATGTCGGAATGGAGTTTAGAATGGCTCACAGTATCTTTGGACTTTCCATGCTTGTGTGGAAACTCCATGAGGAAATGACAATATTTTTCTGCAAAATCTAGTGATTTGCTTTTTTTTAACTTTCTGTCTGAAGTGGTGAGAGTACTTATGCATTTGAGTGTGTGTGTGCGTGTGTGTGTGCGTGTATACACACACATGTATGTCAGTGTGTACCCTTATGTTTTCTCCTGATGAGGCTCAAATTATACAGGACTTTGTCTGTACCTGTAAGCAGAGTTCCTACAGGCTTTGACTAAATGTGTCACTTCAAGATTAATGATTGTACAGGAATACCTCTGCTCTGGTTACATTCTTTATAAATCAGCTGATTAAACTAAATGTGATGTTCTTTGCATTCTGAAATTAAAAATTGGTAAGATACTGCACAGCCTCTGTGATTAAAATATGCGAAGTGAAAGAACAGAGATTGAAGCTGATGAAGGGTTTCTCACCCTGGGAAACTTCAGAGCTGAATTAAACCATAAAGATGTGAATTCCCTTGACATTTACAAATGTTTCTCAGTGTCATAAAAAATTTTGTATGACTATCATAATGCTTTCATTAGAGAGTTAGGGGTTTAAAATATGAGATGCTTATATATAAAAACAAAGTCACTGTGTCTATTTCTCTCCTTCATTAATGATTCACTTTTTTTGCTGTGTGCAATGAATTATTAATGACTGATTTGAAACTTCCAGCACCGCCGATCCGTATTCTAGTTATTAATGTGGCTAAATAAACCATGAGCATTCATTCTGCAAAGCAGTCTCTTTTCAACAAGCCACTACTGTAAGCAGTAAATGTGATGTGTGAATGAATATTCATGATGAAATGAAGTAAGGGATTGTGTCAAATACTGTCTACAACCTCAGCAGTGTTATGAATGTCTCCTTGGTTTTCAAAAAACACAGTAAAGGCGCGAGACAGACAAGAAGCCTTTTTCGGAATTTCTTCTGACTGCTCTGGACCCTGTTCATTCACTGGCACCTTGCCCTAAGTTGCTTTGTAGAATAGGATTCTGAACCAGAGCCAGTCATATTGGTTAGTATTCCAGCAGGGTGTTCTGATATTGGCAATAGCCACATAATAAACTGACACACTTGTGGCATTGAAATCCCTTGTCACCCCTGGTGAGAGGGATGATGGGTGTATCTGATCCCGTGGTTGAAAGAGCAGGGATAAAGCTGGAGTGACCTTTATTGAGATCCTGTTTATGACCTTGTTAACCTTTGGCAATTGTCTAACAAGTAGTGTCCTGGGAACCAGAGGTTTGTTTTCTCAAAGGTGGCAGGGCTTTAGAAATGTGCATCCAATGTTTATTGTGCTCATTGCATGTCATTTAATAGAAATTAGCTAACAAGCTAAAGCGGCTTCTGACTAGGGCAAGATGCAAATGTCTCTCATTATACAATGATTGCGTGTGTGTGTGTGTGTGTGTGTGTGTGTGTGTGTGTCTTAGAGTGTGAGACAAATTTCATTCAAATTTTTATAAAGATATGATTTTTGTTGATGATAATTTTTCAGCTGTGGCAATTCTGCTGATAAGTACTGTTTATGATCTTCCAGAAAACACTTGATGATTTCCTTCATAAAAAGCAGAAGTTAAATCTGTCAATTGAATACACAATTGAGGACATGGATTAACAGCGAGAGAGGAAAGATTTGCAACAGACCTGAGGGGACTGTTGTGTATTTAATAATATTTGAGTAATTCTGTAAATATTTTGCTTGATTAAGTGTTCCTTGTTGTTTACATAATGCATTGTGGGTTACATGTAAAAGTATGCAAATTGCACACATCATTATGCAGCTCTGTCATAAGCACACCCTTGTTTAAATTAAAATTTAACATACACGAGTTATTCTGGGCTCTGTGTTTTTCTTTCAATTAGCTTAAAGTTTTAGAATTACAAAATATAACAATGGCAACGAGGAAGTTTTAAACGAACCCGAGACAACTACCTACCTGTTGAAGAGCAGCAAGATGCTCGAGTTAAAAAAAAATGGCTAGTGTCTTCACCCCTTAAATTCAATACTAAAGATCAGGGAGAAATGGCAATGGACAAAGCAGTGTGCGGTGGTTTTCAAAAGGTAAAAGAAATGGTAACATCAACCACTGTCCTCAACATAATGATCCACATCATCCAGTGAGGATTGCCTGTGATGCCTCATCTTATGATATAGGTGCAGTCATGTCACAGGTTATGAATGATGGAAGTGAATGCCCAATAGCCTTTGTATCATATTCCCTTACCGCTGCAGAGAAAAACTACGCACAGATTGACAGAGAGGCCTTGGGTCGGCTTTGGGGTGTAAAACTTTGCAACCATTTTAATCCACAGAAGGGTGCACTACAAACAGCAGCAGCATGAATGCCGAGATGAACTCTATTTCTTTGAGGACACAATTACAAGATTGAATTCAAGAAGATGACTAATCATGAAACTGCTGATGGTTTGTCCTATTTGCCATTGGAAAAGGAAATACCTGAAAATTTTACAAAAGAGGACACTCCTGTTGACGTATTCTCCTCATGCAAATCAAAATACAACCTATTACAGCAGAGGTGATCCAAAGAAAAACCAGAAAAGACCCCACACTGTCTCAGGTCTACATAATCACCCAAAATGTCTGGAATGTGCAGCAGAAATCCCAGTTCCCCCATTTTTTACCAGTGCCAGGATGAACTTGCCCTTGACAGGTGTTGTCTTATGTGGGGATTGAGAGTTGTTGTACCATCCAAGCTGAGAGCTAAAGTGTTGGAGGAGCTACATACCGGTCATCTAGTTGTGGTGAAAATGAAAGTGTTGGCTCGAAGCTTTGTCTGGTGGCCTGGGATAGATCAGCAACTCGAGCAGCTTGCCATGCACTGTTCAGAATGCCAAGAGCAGAGCCTCTCCATCCCTGGGAATGGCTGGCATCGCTCTGGCAGAGGATTCATGTAGATTTTGCTGAACCATTCATAGGCACAAATTTCTTGATAGTAGTAGATGCGGCTACAAAGCAGCCGGAAGTGTTCCCAATGGTCTCCACTACAGCCTCACACACTGATGTGTTGAGAAGCCTCTTCTCAAGGACTGGTATTCCAGAACACTTAGTTGGTGACAATGGACAACAATTTGTTGTGGGGAAGTTTCAGTCATTCCTGAAAATGAATGAAACAAGACATATTACATCCAGCTACAAATGACTTGGTGAAAAGGTTTGTCCAGAGTCTAAAGAACACACCTCGAACAATGTCAGCAGAACACACTACACGGACACTGAATCAGACGCTTGCCAATTACCTCCTCATGTAATATAATGTGCGCACTCCACAACCAACAACACACCAGCTTTGCTGGTCCTGGGTCACCCTTTGCATTCACACCTAGATCTTCTCAAACCGAATCTCCAGAAGAGTATGCAGAACAAGCAACTGGGACAAATTAAAGTCTCCTTAAACAAGGAGTTTGATGTTTCACTGCTGATGAGGGACTACAGAGATGATCAAAACTGTGTATGTGGAAAGATTAAGGACAGAACTGGATACCTCTCCCACACAGCGGAGATTGCATCTGATGTTGTCTGGAGATGACACATCAATCTATTGAGGAAAGTAGAGTCAATTGTAGAGAAGAAAGGTGGATAGAGCTGCCAGCACTACTTCCTGCAGCTGCAGAGTCAGCTCCTACAACCACAATGGAGGAGTCGCCAAAACCTGAGATCGTTTTACAGCCACAAGTCTCATCTGCCAAGCAGAGTGAACGCTCTTGTCAGGAAAGACACTATCCCACAAGAATAAGAAATCCTCCACAGCGATTAAATCTTCAGGCCTGAATGGAACAATTTAAAATTCACTATGCTATGGATGTGTATATAGTGGTTGTATTATATAGCATATTGTATGTATGTATGTATGTGTGCGTATATATTAGCTTAAGCAAACAGGAGTGTTGTGTATTTCATATTTCAGTAATATTTGAGTAATATTACAAATAAGACTCAAAGGTGGACAACCTTCCAAGTGAGTAGATGGAAAGAGTAAATCACAAACTGATATTAATATAAGAATACATTAAACTGACATTAATATATTAATCAAATGAAAAAAATGAAAGGAGGGAGATTGAAATTGGGCACAACAACCCCTCACTCAATGTCAGCAAGGAGCTGATTATTGACTTCAGGAGGAGGAAACCAGAGGTCTATGAGCCAGTCCTCATCAGGGGATCAGAGGTGAGAATGGTCAGCAACTTTAAAATCCTTGGTGTTATCGTTCCAGAGGATCTGTCCTGGGCTAAATATACAAGTGAAATTTCAAAGAAAGTGCAACAGCTCCTCTACTTCCTAAGAAGTTTGCAAAGGTTCAGCATGACTTATAAAATTTTGATAAAACTTCCATAGATGTGTGGTGGAGAAAACATTGACTGTTTCCATCATGGACTGGTATAGAAATACCAATGCTCTTGAATGGAAAACCCTGCAAAAAGTAGTGGATATGACCCAGTCTATTACAGATAAAGCCATCCCCACCATTGAGCACATCTACATGGAGAGCTGTCAGAGGAAAGCAGCCTCCATCATCAAGAACCACCTCCTCTCAGGCCATGCTCTCTTTTGGCTGCTGCCATCAGGAGTATAGGACCTTCAGGACCCACGCAACCAGGTTTAAGAAAGATTATTACCACTCAACCATCAGGCTCTTGAACCACAGGGGATAACTTCAGTCAATTTCACTCACCCAATCACTGAACTGTTCCCACAACCTATGGACTCACTTTCAAGGACTCTTCATCTCATGTTCTTGATATTTATTGCTTATTTATTTATATTATTTTCTCTTTTGTACTTGCAATTTTTTTTGTCTTTTGCAAATTGGTTGTTTGTCCGAACCATTGGGTACGGCTTTTCATAGATTCTGTTGTGTTTCTTGAATTTACTGTTTAGGCTTGCAAGAAATCTCAAGGTTATATATGGTGACATCTATATACTCAGATAATAAACTTGCATTATACTTTGAACATTGAAAAAGCAGAATGGTCCCAAGATTATATAACCTTATTCATGTGGATAGATTGCTGAAGATGAGAATATTGAGAAATGAGTTAACAGAATAATGAAGGGACCCGAAGAGGCAGGAGAAGTTATTTGTTGTGGTAGAGGAAATGAGAATCGGGGGTGCCAATTTAAGCAACTGGAAAAAGGATCAAGCAATATGAGGAATAAATATTTTTAAACAGTGAGTAGTTATGATCTGAATTTAAATGCCTCAAAGGGATGCAAGTAGATTCAATCATGGTTTTCAAAAGGAACTAGCTAAGTGTTTGAAGAAGGAAAATAATGCGTTGCAAAAGGGAAGTGCTCCGGAAGGAGAGGAATTGGAATGCTCTTGCAAAATATTGGCGTGGACTTCATGGTCTGAATGTGCTGTAATTATTCCATGGTAAATGTATAACAGACTGATTTTGTTGTAAGGAAACGCAGCTTCATCTATTTTCAAACAAAAGCAGATACTTCGATTTGTTAAAAGTGAAAAAGCAAGAAATTGTTGAGTTCCTGAAGGACTTGTAATCCTATGGTTCTTTAAATTATCACAGATAATACAATAATTGAAAATATTAATGGGATGTTAGCCACTATATCTGAAAGACTTTAATACAAGAGAGTGAAGTTTCTACCACAGCATTGTAAGTATGTGTTGGACCTGGATGGGGCACAGTACTAGACAGGCCAAAGAAAACATTCAAGAAAATGCTCAATAGCCTCCTTGAAGAAATATATAATTTCCACTGACATTGGGCATCTCTAGCCCACAACTGCTCAACTGGAAGTGGAACTTTGAATGGTATCTGAAACTTTGAAGCCTTACTCTAGAAGCATGCAGAGGCCCTGCCTAAAAAGCTACCCATGTTTGCTTCATCAGTGGAAGATTCTACAGTCCCCTTAGCTTCATTAGCTGCCACAGAGCACACAACAATGGAGTGGAAATAACTGATCCCCCATCTCAAGAAACTGCTTAAGAAAGAGGAAAAAAATCTTGTTGATTAAATGATTAAGATTGGGAGGCGTAATGTAAAACTAGAGCCAGACTTTCAGGACCAAAGCCAGGAAATATTTCTACATGCAGCAGTCCATAAGACCATAAGACAAAGGAGCAGAAGTCGGCCATTCGGCCCATTGAGTCTGCTCCGCCATTTTATCATGAGCTGATCCATTCTCCCATTTAGTCCCACTCCCCCGCCTTCTCACCATAACCTTCGATGCCCTGGCTACTGAGATACCTATCAATCTCTGCCTTAAATACGCCAATGACTTGGCCTCCACTGTTGCCTGTGGCAACAAATTCTATAGATTCACCACCCTCTGACTAAAAAAATTTCTTCGCATTTCTGTTCTGAATGGGTGCCCTTCAATCCTTAAGTCATGCCTTCTCGTACTAGACTCTCCCATCAGTCATAAAAGTTTGAAATATTCTTCCCCATTTGCAGTTGATGCTGGGTGAACTATTTATCTAATAGATATATGATAATAACATTATTTAAAGAAAATGGTAAGAATTGGTGTATGGAGCTATGGATTAAATGTTATCTCATCAAATTTTCAGTGCAGCTTTTAGGAGCCAGATAGAGCTAGCCTTTCTTCTGATGTTTACACTCACACTCTCACTCTAATGCCATACTCGATTTCACACTCACATGCACATGTTGTACTTTATCCCACACTCACAGCAACACAGCATACTTGATCTCATATACACAAACACACACCATACTCGATGTTACAATCACACACACATGCACACAATACTCGATCTCACACACTCACACACGCATACACACACACACACACACACACACACACATGCACATCCACGTGCACACACACAGCATACTCAATCTCTCACACCTACGTGCGCACACACACCATATTCAATCTCACACACGCACACACACACACCATACTTTCACACACACACACACACACACACACACACACAATACTCGATCTCTCACACACGCGTGCGCACACACCATACTTGATCTCACAATCTCTCTCTCTCTCACACACACACACACACACACACACACACACACACACACACACACACACACCATACTCAATCACACACTCATGTACACATGCCATCCTCATTCTCATGCAATTTGCTCAGGACACAAAATCAATACAATAAATTTAACACCTGGTACAGAGAACTTTCCCCCAATTTCAGTTAATTTCTGAGGACTTTAGAAACTGTTTGGTATTACATTTGTTTATGCTTCTTAATATAAGGCTTACATCACTTCTCTAATTCTTTTTGATATGTTATGTTCTTTAGAATTCTTGTTGAACCAGAGCTGCAATGAGTTTTGTTGTTGAGTTGTGCTGGTAGAACCTAAAGCAACTACCTGTGAGCAGGTTGTTGGGGGAAAGAAGTGTAACTTGCCAGCATTATTGCTCACTCCTGGGCTGATGAGAATACCTGTTTAGGTCAAGTTTGATTCGTCGTTCTCTAATTGTCGCTGTACTCTATTTGATTGGAGGAATGTTCACATTGTTAAACACTAGCACAGCTTGACTGACTATATAACTAGATTTGGTAGGTTGTGAGAGCCTCGCTCTTTGCTGCACACAGTGCACTCAACTGTTTCTTGATTAAGTGGTAAAAACCACATTGAACCCTGGAAAGATCATCCACTCAATGTTTCTGATGAAGTTGTTTCTGAAATCTTTTGCTTTGCCTTTTTCACTACATGTCATCATTATAAACAAGTTCCTTATCAACAGCATCTTCACACTTCTTTCTGTGAGCCCTCACCTGAAAAGAACAATACTCCAGAATCTACATCCAAACCCTGGGGTTTAAACTCCAAGGACGTGTTCTAAATGATTAGTGATAATTCCTTGGGGGAAAGAGCTCAGATTATTATTGTGCTCCCAGGTCAGCTTCTCATGTGCTTACAAAAATAATTCATTGAATGAGCATGGGGGCCCCCCTAATTCTAACGAGAAATAGCAGTGGGGATTCTCAGAAGTGAGCAGTTAGGCCACCAACCCGTTTTGTGATCCTTATTTCTCCATTAAGCAAAGACAATGATATATTTAGAGCTCCTGCGGTTTCTGTTTTCAAGTTCTGCCAGGAGTAGAGCCATGCTTGATGGGAGTGTGAATCAGTGCAGAGATCAGCATGCCTGATTTGTGCCACTCACATTGTTCCGGTAATTAAACTCAATCACAAGGAAAGCTGGAACACTGCAAATTGGCTGTACTCACCAGTATGCCTGATTCCTTGATCCTCTGGGAGCCTTGCCTCAAGGAATTAGTGTCTTCATGGCATGAATCCTTTCAGAACAAGCTGCAAATCCTACAGGATTTTTGTTACTTTTTCTGAGCTGCTTTTTAAAAATGGGACCATTGTTGTCATTTAAAAATGAAGATTTAAGATCAGACTCTATTCCTCAGAAATATCTTCTTTCTTATTTCTTTCATATTGTAGTCCCTGTGCAAGAAAAAAAATGTTAAGAGCAAAACCTGCTTTTCCACCAGAACAATAGGTTTTAATGAATACATAGAATCAATGGTGAAAATTAAGTAAAGCCAACCAAAAATCTGTCAAAACTGCATTACTGTTGTGAGTAATCTTGTAATTTTCAGTCTGATAAATTCATTTAGTGCATTGCAGATAAGGGAAGTGGGCAGAGAAAAAGCAGTCCTTGAGATTATTTGTAGTTCCTTTAATGCAGAAACCTGTCAACGTCCAATAAACTAATAGAATCTGACAGGATAAGTGTGGCTCAATCTGTAATGAGGTATAGCTCTTCCAGAAACGCGCCTTTCTCTCTGGGTCTGGTGCCCATCATCAAATGACACAGTGGTGACAGACAAGTATGGAGTTATTTCTTGGAAATTTATTCTATACAAGGTATGGTTTTCCCAGTTTTTTGTGAAACCTGAAAAGAAATCAATGTCATGATCTGTGGTGAAGAAAACAGAATTAACGTATGAAAGTAACGTTAATAATGATACTAGTAACACACACAGAACATTGGAGGGTCAGCCCAAAATGTTCATGTTTTATTTCCCTCCATGCTGAGTTCCTCCAGCATTTTGTGTGCATTCCTCAAGATTTCCAGCATCTGCAGAATCTCTGGTGTCAGTGATACTGCAAACACTTGGTAAGTCTTTGTCTGCCAAATGTCTTACCACATTTTGTCCCATAAAATAACAAAAGGACCTCATCCTTCTGAACTCCAGTGTGAAGAAATTTAATCTGATTGGAAACTTCAAGAAACTTTGAACATTACTTCACTTTGAAGTCTTTAAACACCAAATGATGTTTCTTTCCATTTGGAGAAGAGGGTGATAAAGTATATAGCCATTCCAATTTCCAGAGATAGAGCAGGCTAGGTATAATATGCTTAGATGAAGTGCAGAGCTCCCTTTATTCAAATCACATACCTTATTCCAATCTCAGAAGCATTCTCAATGCAAGAATGTGACACATTCTGTTTCCCCTAGCAGCCACGATGCAGCTTTCAATGAGAACTTGCAAATTTAGAGCTGCATTATGATTTTCAGGCTATTCCCAGTAGAAACGAGGCTGACAACTGTGCAAATCTAGTTCAATTAGATCCCTTTCAGTAAACCAGTTGGTGCCGAGTACATTTTTCATTTATGCTTTTGTGCACTTCACCGAAATCTGAGTTTGGATACTTCACAGTGAAAGCACAGCAGTACATTATTTATTAATGACACTGACATTTTTCAAAATTATGATGTCATTTTCTGCCCCTCCCCCCTCCCCCTTTCCTTTGCTCCTCCACTTCCCCCACACCCACCCCCTTCTCCCTTTTCTCTGACCCTACCCCTCCCCTTCCCCTACCCCCCTCCCTCTCTGTCCTTCACTCACATCCACTCTGATTATCTCTCTCCCTCTCTGTCTGCCCCCCGCCCCCAGTGTTGATAACTGACCTACCCTTGCTCATAAACCAGAGAGCCGATTTACATTACCAGTGTAGCCGGTGAAGGAATGAGGGCGGAGAAAAGTGAGATCAGTGATTTGAGATTAAGGGTGTGTCCAGACAATGAGGGTACTGTCTTGGGGATAGACACACTGAGTAAGGCAGGTGCTATAGATTCAGGAAAGGGTGGAATCACACAGACAAGACAGGGACCATGAACATGTGAGATCCCCAGAGACACCTTGGTCCAATGAGAGTCAGCGACCACAAGCAAGGAGGGGAGATAGGACAATGTGTGGGAATCATGCCCGGAGGTGCCAAATGTCAAAGACATTCAAGAACTGTTAAGAAACAGTGCAGCTGCCTGCAGAAGTGGCAGCAATTAAAAGGGGAGAGTAAGGTGCAGAAGGGCAGCGAGGGTGCAGATCATGGGGCAAAGAGAGAAATGGAACATGACTCAACAAAAATTGCAAGTATACAGGAAAAAAACTACTAAAGCAATTTAATAAGATTATATGGGAGTGTGAAGGACCATTGTAATCAGGTTAACACACACAGGGACTGAGCAAAGCAGTAGCAACGTATTGTTGATCAGGGAGAGAAGATATTCCAGGTCATGATAAGGGAGTTGTCTGAAAAGAAAGGGTTGGGTTTTGCTTCTTGGTGGATAGGACCATCGGTGGTACTCTTGACAAGTGACATTTGTGTTTCTTTGCAGACCCAACGTTGCAGCCACGGGAAACACTGGACTCAGCTTAAACAGCATGGTTATATGTGGATAGCGGCAGATAGCAGATTGTGCTAACGTGTGTACTACAACTAGCCAGATGCTAACCTCAGACTCACAAGTAAACCAGCACCATGACCTGGCTCATGGCTGCCAGTGGGTCCTCAGACTTAGAAACCATAGAAACCATAGAAAAACTACAGCACAGAAACAGGCCTTTTGGCCCTTCTTGGCTGTGCTGAACCATTTTCTGCCTAGTCCCACTGACTTGCACACAGACCATATCCCTCCGTACACCTCCCTTCCATGTATCTGTCCAATTTATTCTTAAATGTTAAAAAAGAACCCACATTTACCACCTCGTCTGGCAGCTCATTCCACACTCCCACCACTCTCTGCGTGAAGAAGCCCCTCCTAATGTTCCCTTTAAACTTTCCCCCCCTCACTCTTAACCCATGTCCTCTGTTTTTTTTCCCTCCCCTTGCCTCAGTGGAAAAAGCCTGCTTGCATTCACTCTATTTATACCCATCATAATTTTATATACTTCTATCAAATCTCCCCCCATTCTTCTACACTCCAGGGAATAAACTCCTAACCTATTCAACCTTTCTCTGTAACTGAGTTTCTCAAGTCCTGGCAAAATCCTTGTACACCTTCTCTGCACTCTTTCAACCTTATTTATATCCTTCTTGCAATTTGGTGACCAAAACTGAACACAATACTCCAGATTCGGCCTCACCAATGCCTTATACAACCTCATCATAACATTCCAGCTCTTATACTCAATACTTTGATTAATAAAGGCCAATGTAACAAAAGCTCTCTTTACGACCCTGTCTACCTGTGACACCACTTTTAGGGAATTTTGTATCTGTATTCCCAGATCCCTCTGTTCTACTGCACTCCTCAGTGCCTTACCATTAACCCTGTATGTTCTACCTTGGTTTGTCCTTCCAAAGTGCAATACCTCACACTTCTGTGCTTCTTTAACACTAAAAAAACAAACAAGAATTTCTCCATGTGACTTCTCCATTGTCCTCTCTGCCAGCTTCTTCCTCTTCAATAAATCATACCTTTTGTCCAGTTCAACCAACTTTTCAATTTTCATTTTTTTCCTTATAAATTTCTATTCAGTTTGCTAATAAACCATAGTTAAAATCCTCACCCTGTTTTTAGATCTATGATGTTTTATAAAGTTTCACCAATCAATCTTACTGGGTAGTGCATTGCCCATTCCATACCATTACCACACTTGAGGTGTCACAGTATTAATTAATGGAACTCCCTCCACAAATGACTGTTTATTCCTCTCCATAGATGCTGCCTGGCTTGCTGAGATCCTCCAGCATTTTGTGTGTGCTGTGATAACAGATGTACAATAACTGTTTCTTCATAATCTAAAATATTTAAAATTGTACAAAATATCAAGGGGCTGCTTGTTGATATCTATGTATCAAACCTAGGCAAGCATAATCTTAAAATCTCTGTTAAAGATCCCCATTTGGAATCAATTTATGGATCTGGTTGTGTGGTCAGTTCCTAACGCAGTAAGCAATTTGCACTTGAAATTCCTCGCTGGGTTGACTGGTTTTAGGCATATCATTCTGAAATAAACCAGCAGAACAAATGCAAACTTTAGACTCCAATCTTTACCTTAGACTGGAATTGTTTATGCACCACAACAGTCATCCTGCCGAAATATGTTGTGTCGAGTGAGAAGCACGTATATGTTTGTTCATTAGCACTAAATTTAGTAGGAGCCAAAACAGCTGTGAGGGCAATTCCTCAACTTCAGGTCAGAATGGGTGTACTTTTGTTATATCCAGGCAATTAGAAGTCTGGTGTAGAGCTAAAGTGATGGACAACCAAAGGGATTTTTCAAGCATAACAAGGACATTCTGTACATGAAGAAACCAGCATCAATACATATTGTTCTTCTTTAAAGATTACTTTACCTACAGCAGGTTAGTATTAAACATAATTAACTGTAATGTTCATTCAACATAAGATTCCTGGATTTGTTAGAGTAGTGCAGAGGTCCCCAACCACCAGGCTGCAAAGCATGTGCTACTGGGCCACGAGGAAATGATATGATTTGGCGCTATGAAATGATATGAGTCAGCTGCACCTTTCCTCATTCCCTGTCACACACTGTTGAACTTGAAATAACCTATCAAATCATACCAAATAACACATAAAACCTAAAATAACACTAACATAGAGTAAAAGCAGGAATGATATGATAAATACACAGCCTATATAAAGTAGAAATAATGTATGTACAGTGCAGTTTCACTTAACAGAATCAGGAAGATTAAGCCAAAACCGATTTGTAGAAAAAAATCGGCACGTACACACATGAGCACGTCATGTATGCACACGTCACACATGCACACACAGGTGCCCGCGCAAGGTTTCATGGTCATGGTAGTCTTTCTCGGGGTAAACACAAGTGTCCCATATTTGACTGCTACTTTTGTCCCTTATTTTGGAGTGAGAAAGTTGGCAACCCTACTTGAACAACCCCACCCCGTCGGCCGGTCCGCAAGAATATTGTCATTATTAAACCGGTCCGCGGTGCAAAATAGGTTGGGGACCCCTGGAGTAGTGTATAAAATATTAATGATAAAAAAGGTATCATAAACAATTGAACTAATGACTTTCTAACTGTAAATTACACAATATGCTTTGTATCATTTGTTCCTGCATTTGCCAAGCAAAAACGCACAATTAATTATGGTAGATCATGATGCCTCCTTTGATTTGCCTTTGGGTTAGTTAACCAACATCTTCTTGCATTGTTCCTGTGGTAACTGTTTCTGTTTGGAATTTCTTTGGACAGATTAAACATGTAATAAGATTAATTCAATACCTAGATATTTTATGATTTTTGATTTAGGGCTCTTTATTGCTAATTCAAGTCTTTCATGTTCACTATCTGTACAGAAAATCATATTTTTACCAGGAAAAAGTTACTCTTAAAATTTTATGGAAGTTCTATTTCTATTAACTAATTTATTATACAATTTGCAGGAACAACTAACATTTTCTGTACTGCACTCTTTATAAATTTCCCTCATTTTTCATCAGTTTGACAACGGATCAGATTATGCTTTTAGCAAAGGATGTTACTGTTTCTATTACAATCATCCAAAGTTAATTTTTTTCCCCTTATTTATACTATCAGGACAAATAATTAACTGTATTTTAACATAATTTAATTTGCTTCTGAAGACGAAGATTTAATATCATCAGAGTTTCAATATCTGATCTTGGCAAACATCTGTTGATCACTGTTTCTGCCATTGGACACTGGTTACCTTCAAGAGATCTTTGGGTAAAATGGCGGCGCGAGCATATTCAGCAGCCTCTTGGAGGCCAACCAAAGGTGTATTTTTCTTTGTAAATTTTTTTTTACAATCCAAAGATAATTCTGCTCCAACAGAATTGGGTACTGCAGGGCTGCTTGTTGAATGGAGTAGCTGGACTGTTGTTAGTGACGGAGCCGGTCGAAGGGGTCGGCTGAGGTGTCGAAGGGGTCGGTCGAGATGTCAAAGGGGTCGGCCAAAGTGTCAAAGGAGCCAATCGGGATATTGGAGGAGCCTGTCGGGATATCAGAGGAACTCACTAATGTGTCAGCGGAGCTGGTTGCAGACCATGTTGCTGCCCACTCAGAAGCATCAGAGTTGGTGCAGTATCGTGGGAGATTGTCTCAGATATTTTACTTGCAATCGCAAGACTCTGTTGGAAAGTGATAATGTTAATTGCTACAGCCTGTTATTCCTGTCTGGTGGAGGAACAGTCAACATGGGAGCTGTGTAGCCTCAGTTATAGTGAGAGCTAGGCCTCAAGCCTTGGTTTTGCCTGCTGCTGCAGACCAGGTGAGAGACGCATAAGCGCTACAGTGTGGTTGAGCTTGGTTGGGGCTTGGTCTTGTCCATCGGTGCTGCCCTACTGTGTTCGTGCAGTGGAATGACAAGCTGGATTCCATACATCTGTACACTGCCGGGCGACTGTACCATCGATTGCTGGACATCATCGCTCAGGGTCTTGGATAATATATATACTACTTTTTTCAAGTATATTTGCTTCGTTACTCAATATTTTGAAGTATGTTATCACTATTTTTGAACGTTTGCTTGCTATTTTGAATGTTTTGCACTTTGGCCCCAGAGGAACGCTGTCTCGTCCAGCAGTATCTATGTATGGTTTGAATAGTAATGGAACTTGATTTGATTTAATTACCTGTTGTTCTGTCATATTTTTACAATCTAGTCAAAAGTTGTCAGATGCTTCATTTGCATTTTACCTGCAGTAAGTTTTTCTCTCTTCCTCTGGAATTCAGTTTTCTTTAGACCCTGTTAAAATAAACTTGTTTCAACATTGTAATAATGCCATCTTCAGCAACCTGATTTGAATTTCAGGGATGAAGTTTAGTTCCCTTCTTGAAATGTGAACAATTCTCTCATCTAAGCAAATTCCTGGCAACTCCTCCAAATCTAAAATAACATTTTTGCAAAGTGTATACTCTTTTGCTCAACTAAAGGGCGTTGAACTACAAAGTAATACTATGATCTAAAGTACTAACTGAGTATGTGGATTTCTTTTTAACGTTTGGATTTTCCAGCCAATTATCTAATTCAACTGTGAATGACATCCAATGGGTCTGACTAAGCAAACAAAATGGAATCCTGCCTTATCAGGAATTGGCTATAGTTTACAATTAGTTCTCCTTTCTCTGAAAGTGATTAGATTCAGTTCTTTGGAGGTTCAGGGCCTTGGATGATGTTACTTACCTCCTCTACAGCTTTTTTAAATTATGTAACTATCCCTGGCTAAACATTAGTCATGTTATGAGAGAGGAAATTAGTTATTCAGACAGAATGAATGCTGAACCATTTTGAAATCCTGAAGTGACCCATAATGGACATTATTGAACTGCTGACATTGTTATAGTTTAGAAATCTAATTTATAAATGGCTGGATTTAATATAATTTAATTTTTGCACAATTTGCACCATCCTGACTCATTTTTAGTGGGGAAAATATGCTTTTGATTAATAGTTTATTGTATATTTCAATAACATGACTCAATTCAGAGTTCCATATGAAGGTGAATGATGTTTGTAGTACAATCCAGATATTATATTCCACTTTATTAAAATACTATGTTATCTATATAAATCAGTTTGACTTGTTATCCTTTGTCATAGCTAAACAGATTTAGCGACAAGAAGGTTGCTAGGATTCAGTTGTATAGCTGCAAGTTTAATTTTCCATTTAGCTCAGTTCTTATGCTAAAACATCAAATATCCATTACCAGACACAATTTAAACAGATTGTTGTGAGCATCCACAAACAAAAGAAAATCTGCAAATGCTGGAAATCCAAGCAAAACAAACACTGCGGAGAACTATGTGCTGGACGCGGAGGCTTGTGGGGTGATAGGTGAGGTAAAGAGGAACCCTATCCCCGATAGGGTGGCAGGTGGATGGGGTGAGAGCAGACGTGCGTGAAATGGAAGAGATGCGGTTGAGGGCAGCATTGATGGTGGAGGAAGGGGAGTCGCTTTCTTTGAAAAAGGAGGGCATCTCCTTTGTTCTGGAAAGGAAAGCCTCATCCTGAGAGCAGATGTAGTGGAGATGGAGGAACTGAGAGAAGGGGATGGCATCTTTACAAGTAACAGGGTGGGAAGAGGTATAGTCTAGGTAGCTGTGAGAGTCCATGGGTTTATAATAGACATCAGAAGATAAGCTGTCTCCAGAGATAGAGACAGAGAGATCAAGACTGGGGAGGGAGGAGTCAGAAATGGACCACCCCACCCGCCTCCACGTCTGGCACATAATTCGCAACAACTTCCACCATCTACAGCAGGATCCCACTACCAAGCACATCTTTCCCTTCCTCCCACTTTCTGCTTTCCACAGGGATCGCTCCCCACATGACTCTCTTGTCTATTCATCTGTCCCCACTGATCTCCCTCCTGGCACATCCTTGCAGGCGGAACAAGTGCTACACCTGCCCCTACATCTTCTCCCTCACTACCATCCAGTGCCCTAAACAGTCCTTCCAGTTGTGGCAACACTTCACCTGTGAGTCTGTTCGGATTATATACTGTGTTTGGTGCTCCCAGTGTGGCCTCCACTATATCGGTGAGACCTGATGTAGATTGGGAGACCGCTTCACCAAGCACGAATGCTCCATCCGCCAGAAGAAGTGGGATCTCCCAGTGGCCACTCATTTTAACTCCACGTCCCATTCCCATTCCAAGTTGTCAATCCATGGCCTCCTCCATTGTTGTGATGAGGCCACACTCAGGTTGGAGGAACAACACTTTATATTCCATCTGGGTAGCCTCCAACCTGATGGCATGAACATCGATTTCTTGAAGTTCTTGTAATGCCCTCTCACAGCTTCACCATTTCTCATCCCCTTTTCCCTCTCTCTCTATCTCCTTGCCTGCCCATTGCATTCCTCTGGTGCTCCTCCCCCCTTTTCTTTCTTTCATGGCCTTCTGTCTTCTCCTATTAGATTCCCCCTTCTCCAGCCCTGTATCTTTTTCACCAGTTTACTTCCCAGCTCTTTACTTCAGCCCTCCCCCTCCTAGTTTCACCTATCACCTTGTATTTCTCCCTCCACATTCCTGCTCTAAAAGGATGTCCTCTGGAGCAGGTGTGGTTGACCCACAAGAATTTTACTTCTTCCCTTAAAGTGAGATTGTCATGGTCCAGTCCGTGATGTCCGCACTCCGGTTCATGGTCCAGTTCATCGATCCTTATTCCAGGTTTTCCAGTTTTCCCCTGTCCTGTGTGTGTCTTAATTGAAGCACATGATTCTCATCTTGGGCTGGCTACATAAACAGCTCCTGGGTTCAGCTTCAGTTGCTGGACTGTTCCCTTCTCTGCCCTTCACCTCACCTTCTGCCTGAAGTCTTGCCTGTGACCTCTGCCTGAAGCCTTGGCCTGAAGACTTGCCTGCAATCTCGCCTGTATCACTGTCAAGTTCTACCGTTGGACCAAGACTGGAGCCTTGCTGTGCCTAGATAAGGAACTGTCTTTTGTTGTGTTGGGAACCCTCTTGTGTCCACACCTTCACTAGGTAGGGCTGGCTGTTTGCTGCTACTTTGAGTTGGGAACTGTTTCTGTGTCCATGCCTTCACTAGGTAGGTCCGGCCATTTGCCGCTACCTTGTGTTGAGAACCATCTCTGTGTCCATGCCTTCGCTAGGTAGGTCTGGCTGTTTGCCGCTACCTAGTGTTGGGAACTGTCTTGTCGTGTTCAGCATTCTGTGTATGAGTCCCCGCCCTACGTCCTGTTCCCAAGGAGGGGTCCTGGCTCTGTGTTCCATGTTCCTGTTATCCCTCGACCAAAGCTCTGTGTTCCTGTCTCCCAAGATTACCAAGGCTCTTGTTCTGGAGTTCCCTCGTCCTGTCCAAGCCACGTCCAAGAACCTCGTCCTGTCCATGTGCCTTGTCCTGTGCTGGAGTTCCCTCGTCTTGCCCAGGAGTCTCTCGTTCTGTCCTATAGCCTCGCTTAGTCCTGTCTCCCAAGACCACGTCATGGCTTCGCCTAGTTCCGGAGTCTGAGCCTGAGTCAAAACCCAGATTCTAGTCTAGTCTCTGGCTCAGAGTCCGAACCCAAGCCTTGTCATGTCCTCGCCTCGAGGAACCCAAGCCATGTCCAGACCTGTAGCCATGCCATGTCCTCGCCCGGGGTCCCAGCCTGAGTAAAGGCCCAGGTTCTGGGTCCTTGTCCAGTCTCTGGCTCGGAGTCCAAGCCCAGGCTCCCAGTTCCCAGTTCCTTGTCCTGGTCCCGCTTGCCTAACCAATGTCCTAGCCGAAGTCTGTGTTCTTGTGCCAGCTCCTAGTCTGCATCCAATCACATCCCTAACCCAGCTCTCTAGTCAAGTCCTGTTCCTAGTACTTCAGTGTTTGTGTCTTGCATTTGGGTCCTCTCCCATTGGCCCCTGCCCCATGACAGAGATACATCTCCATCCACGAGTGTTTTCTCTTTCTCGTCCATTGACTCCAAATTTCTGAAGCTTTCTGTGCCACAATTGGACAAATACTGTGTCAGTGTCAAGTGAGATGCTCTCATCCCACCTGTAGAATGATTTGGTCCAAGAGAGTGGTGATATCTGAAGCCAAGTGGTTCCAGCAAAATCTGAAAAGAGCATTGGTGAGCAAGGTAATGCTGAGTGCACTTTGGTACTGTTGATGAAACTTTTCACCAGCCTGAGAGCAGGCTCATCGTGTGGTAATCAACCTGATTGCATTTGTCCCGCTGTTTCTAAACAGACATAGTTGAACAATTTTCCACATTGTTGAATAGTTGCCAGTGTTGTAACTTTCAGCGGAACAGCTTGTCTTGTTCTGGAGCATAGATCTTCAGTACAGCAGCTGGGACGTTTCTGCTCCCACTGCCCTTCCTATATCCAGTACGCTCAGCTGTCTTGTACTTTTGATATATCAAATGGAAAAAATCAAATAGGTTAAAGACCAGCTTCTGTGATTATGGGATCTCTGGAGATAGTTGAGTTGGATCATTGACTTGGAACTTCACTTAATATGCTGTAAGTCTGTTTATAACTGCCAAGCCAATGTATCTGTAAAATGTGTCTAAGCCAAATCATGCTTAACAGCAGACAGAAGTTCAGTGGGGAACTGCTGGCTATCGGCCATTTAATATCCAGGACCTCTCTAACTTTTGTGCTTGTACACTGAACATGAAATTTTGAAAAAAAATCTTGAAGGTCGGATGTTGGTGCACCTGACCTCTTACTCTGTTACTAGAGTCAATGTTAAGTCCGGTATTTGAACAATGACGTCTTGGAGAAAGGAACTTCACATCTGGCCACTCAGATTTATCCTGGCCTTCATCTAAGTGGTGCCAGTGATCCTGGAAAGAGAAACATGCAAGAAAATCTTTAGGAGTTTTATTTATGTCATTTTGTTAATACTTAAATTTCATTTATTAATAGTATAACTTAGAATCTCGTTTGTTATCACTGACGTATGTCTTGAAATTTGTTGTACTGTGGCAGCAGTACAGTGCAATAAAATATTCTAAGTTACAGAAGCAAATATTACTGTAACACCCTCCAATCTGCTAACATAATGGTCTTTCTATAGAAGCAGTGTGTGGGTTATAGTTACAGATAACGGATGCTTTGGAATGTGAGCTGGGTCTTTTGTTCGGCATAAAATGGAGAGAAGACGCTGGTGAGAACTGGTCGTAGGATATGACCTGGTGGGGAGATCATGATTCGATGGAGCCAGGTGGCGAGATCGACTGAGGATTAGTGAATTAAGCTCCAACTGGTGCACATTTGACTGTTTAATTAGAATGGGCCCTTTTCATTTTATCTTTCCTAACCAACCCTTTAGTTAAGATTCATAAATATAATTCCTTTAATCGTATGCAGTGTGCTGTCTGTTGTTGTTTGGCACTGAGTTGTAACAGGGTTGCAAATTACATAACGTCCACACAAACCGGGGTTTGAGGTGGGAGAGCCATTTCAATCTCACAGGTTTGGTGGGACCGGAGTGTGTCTTCCCTAGACTCCCTCAAGGCAAAAGAATAGAATTGAGCCATTCGGCCCATCAATTTTTTTTCCGGCATTCCGTGTGCAGCCAAGGAAACCGGTGGGGTTTCATTACAATAGGCAAATAACAAGGTAGTGGATTTAGGGACTGGTCATAAATCTGATGATGGAGGGGAAGAAACTGCTGTTAAACATAGTGTGTGCCTTCAGTCTCCTGTACCTCCTCCCTGAAGGAAGTAACACAAAGTGTGCATGTCTTGGATGTTGAGGGTCTTCAATGACGGATACTGCTCTCTTGATGCACTGTCTCTTAAGTCCTCAGTGGTGGGAAGGGCTATGTTATGATGGAATTGTACAACCCTATGCAGCCTCTTACGATTTTGTTCACTGGGGGCTCCAAACAAGGCTGTGATGCAGCCAGTCAGAACGCTCTCCACTCTTTATCTATAAAAACTTGCAAGTGTCTTTGGTGACCTACTAAATCTCCTCAAACTCCTAATGAGGTATAGACACTTATGTGCTGCCTTCATGATTGCATCAATGTGTTGGGCCCAGAAAGACCCCCCGAGATGCTGATACCCATAAACTTGAAGCTGCTCTTCCTTTCCACCACTGATCCCTCAGTATGTGCTCTTCTGACTTCCCCTTCACGTGGTCCACCATCATTTCCTTGGTCTCATTGTCATTATTTGTGAAGTTGTTGCTGTGACCAGCTGATCTATCTCACTGTGTATACATCTCCTGATTTCCATTGAAATTCTGCTGACAACAGTGCTGACAGTGTTTGAGTCATGCCTAGTCATTTTGAATGGATGTTCGCCAGTTCCTCTGTCATGTTTGCATCTTGGAATACTGAGGTGCCAGTCCTGCCCTTCTCTCAGCCATGTTTCAGTTATGACTATAAAATCCCAGTCCCCAGACCCAATCTATGCTCTGAGTTCATCTGTTTTACCTGTTAATCATCATGCACTGAAATAAATACAGTTCAACTGGGCATTCCTTTCCCTCTCTGATCTTGATTGGCATCTCCTTAGTACAAAAGGTTTAGATGGGGCAGAGTTTGTTAGATGTGTTTAGGAAGTTCAAGTCAGCTTGAAGACAGGCCATATTGAATCTAATTCTAGGCAATGAGCCTAGTCAGGTGTAGGTCTCTGGTTGGGTGAGTATTTCAGAGACACTGATCACAACTCTGACCTTTACAAGGATAGAAGCCGATGGAATAGGGAAGTATTGTTTTGGGGATGATAAATTATGATGCTATTTGGTGGGAATTTAGGAGCATAAATTGAGATTAAATGTACTCAGGGAAATGCACCATGGAAATGTGAAAGTTTTTTAGGGAGTACTTGCATGGGGTTATGAATAGTTCTGTCCCATTGAGGCAGAAAAAGGATGTAAAATGAAGGAACCATAGTTGACAAGAGAAGTAGAACATCTAGTCAAGAGGAAAAAGGAAGCATACTTATGCTGAAGAATCTAGTCAAGAGGAAAAAGGAAGCATACTTATGCTTTAGGTAACATGGAGTGGGAAAGGATTTTGAGAATAATAAGGCAGTCAGGAATGATCTTACGAATGGACTTAGGAGAGCTAGAAGGGGACATAAAAACACCTTGGCAAGTAGGATTAGAGAAAATCCCAAGATATTCTACATGTATAGCTGAAGTGATGTGAGAGTGACCTATCTGTCACTGAGTTCAGATATGGCCCATGTGGAGAGTGAGAGACACTGAAGCAGGTCGATAGTTCATAGACTTCAATGCGAACAGTGTTAAGGGGAAAAGAAAATAATAAATGCTAGGACAAACAGGGCCATTAACTAAAACTCTCAAATGGAAAACAAAGCCTACACTGTGGCTGAAAAAGAAGAACTAAGAATAAAACGAACATCGCTAGTCTTCAGAGTCAGTTGACACGACAATTCAATTTCTCAGGCAAGATGGAATGTAAGCAGGCAACGAAGCATTGCTGTGTCCAAGTCTCGAATTACTACGATGGAATGAATGGCGTTAAATACTATCACAATGAAATAATAATTAGCTGACACATGCATATCCACAAGCACAATTTCTGTATCTGCTGCACTGCCGAATCCGTGGTTATAACGCTATCAGGGGTAAAAGAGGAAACACATATATCTGGAGTCAGAGGAGGGAATGGAGATCCTTAATGAAGACTCCAGTATTCATCAATAAGAGAGGCCCTCACGAATATGAGGTCAGCATAGAATAGACTAATGTGCTGGAACATGTCGACGTTAAGAAAGGGGATGTGCTGGAACAGTTGAAAAGCATCAGAACAGATGACTCCCTGAGGCTAAATGGGATACACCTCCAGGTTACTACGGGAAGTGATGGATGAGCTTGCTACACCTTTGGTGATGCTCCTTATATTCTCACTCGCCACAGGTGTAGTACCAAAAGAATGGAGGGTGGCAGATGTTCTTCCTTTGTTCATGAAAGGTATAGGGATAAGCATAGGAATTACAGACCAATCGGTCTTACTTCAGTTGTGGGAAAACTATTGAAGAGGATTCTTAGAGACAGGACCATGAGCATTTGGAGAAGCATGGTCTGATAGGAATAATCAGTCTGGCTTTGTGAGGCTTTGTCCTTCACAAGCCTGATTGACTTCTTCAAGGCAGTGACAAAACAAATTGATGAAAGCAGAGTATGAATGTTCTCCATGATGGGCTCATTCAGAAAGTCAGGGCGCATGAGATCCAGAGAATCTTGGCTTTGTGAATTCAGAATTTGCTTGCCCACAGAGGGCAGAGTGTTGTAGAGGATGAAGCGTATTCTGCCTGGATGATCATGACCAGTGCTGTTCTGCAGGGATCTATTCTCAGCCAACTCTCTTTGTGAATTTTATCAATGACTAAGATGAGGAAGTGGAAGGGTGGGTTAGTAAGTTTGCAGATAACATGAAGGGTGGTGGTGTTGTGGAGAATATAGAAGGTTGTTGTAGGTTACAACAAAACATTGACAGGATGCAGAGTTGGGTGGAGAAGCGGTAGATGGAGTTCAAGCAGGAAACATGTGAAGTGATACGCTTTAGATACTCAAATTAGAAGGTAGGACACAGATAATGGCAGGATTCTTGAAAGTGTGGAAGAACTGAGGGATCTTGGGTTCCACCTCCATAGATCCCTCTAAGTTGCGTGCAGGTTGATAGAGTGGTTAAGAAGGTGCATGGTGTGTTGGCCTTCAGTGATCAAGGGTTTGAATACAAGAGCCATGAGGTAATATAGTAACTCTATAAAACCCTGGTTAGACCATACTTAGAATGTTGTGTTCAATTCTGGTCACCTCTTTATAGGAACAATGTGGACACTTTAGAGAGGATGAAGAGAGGATTCACCAGGATGCCGCCTGGATTAGAGATCCCCCTTATGAGGATAGGTTGAGAGAGCTAAGGATTTTCTCTTTGGAGCGAAAGAGGATGAGTGGTGAACTGACAGAAATGTAGCCAGCATCTCTTTTCCTAGGGCAGCAATGGCTAATATGGGAGGTATAATTTTAAGGAGATTGGAGAAAAGTATAGGTGGGATGTCAGAGATAGGTTTTTTACACAGAGAATGGTGAGTGTGTAGAATATATTACCGGGGGTGGTTGTAGAGGCAAGTACATTAGGGACATTTAAGAGATTTAAGTACATGCATGAAAGAAAAATAGGGGGAAAGATTTATATTGTTCTTGGAGTAGGTTAACTGGTTGGTACTACATTGTGGGCAGCGAGGTCTGTGCTGTGTTGTACAGGTATATGTTCTCCATCTATGGTACCCCCCTGTTATTCTGATTACTAAACTTACTCTCACAGACTACTGCTTTATTTGGTGATTTATTCCTGCTCAGTGACCACCCCCCACACCATCTGACAATCTAGGTTAAATACACACATTTAGCACCAGCAGACTTCCCTGCGAGGATATTTGTCCTCGCAGGTTTAAGTGCAACCCATCCATCTTGAATAGGGATGGCTCTACCCCAGAAGAAATCCAATTGGTTCAAAAACCGTAATCCCAGTCTCTGCACCAGCTGCTCAGTCACGAATCTGTCTACTTATGATCTTGCTTGAATGTGACTCCAGTAATAATCCTGGGATCACTTTACTCTCAATGTCCTGCCTCTTAACTTCTTACATGGTCGACAGAAAAATAAAGGGCTTTGTGTGAGGGAAGGGTTAGACTGATCTTGGAATAGGTTAAAGGATTGGCAAAACATCATGGGCTGAAGGGCCTATCCTCCCTCTCTATGTTCTATAACTCCTTATAGTCATTCGGCAGGACCTCATTGTTAGTTTTTGCCACGTCATTTGAACCAATGTGTACCGTGACCTGTGGATGTTTGTCCTCTAGCTCAAGAATTTCCTGCAGCCGCTCAGAGATATCTTTGACCCTGGCACCCAAGAGATGGGACTCCATCCTGGCATCTTTTCTGCAGCCACAAAACTTCGAGTCTGTCCCCCTAATATTAGCCTGTCACTGTCGCCCTGACTGATTCCACCCTTACCCAGTGAGGATCAGAGCCGGTCACAGTGCCAGAGAGCTGACTGCTGCTTCAACAGTCATCCTCGACAGTAGCCAAAGAGGTCTCTCTGTCAAGTTTGATAACACTTTTGTGCAGCATCTTTTGGTGCATTGAAGTTGTAAAATATTATCATTCCTGCAGTAAAACCAATAATACAGCTTCCCTGACCTTCAAGTAGTGGGAATTTTACAATGTTAGCATTAATGTTCTCATTCTCTCAACCACATATACGACAGAATTTTGTATAGTTTTACATTCCATCCTAACACAAAATTAAAACATTGTAGTGAAAGCTAAAAAATGCTATTAGCCCACTTTACTTATGAAAATACGTTCGGACTGGAAATATATCTAGCTCCAGCAAACTTTCCTCCTGTGTATAGTGATAGTATATTTGGCAGGGGAATTGAGGATAAGAATTATATTAGTGGTGACCAAGTTAAACACTGTTATTGAATCATGGGAATGACAGCACAGAAGCAGCCCATTCAGCTTTGGCACTCGTGCCAATTCCCCAACTGGGAATATCTCCTCTCAGTGAATGGAACACTTTCCACTTTTAGCTCAGTGTCAGTAGCCAGCACCTGACACATGCATGGCTGGAAGCAAACTAAAACTGCCTTCTTCCTACTGCATCATTTTTGATGTAACCCCCAACATCTGAAGATCAATTCTTCATTGCAGTATAAATCTCATATGATCATGGTTGCATGTGGCGTTTCAGTCCTGTTGCTTACTAATCTGCATTTTTTAGTCAATAAGCTGTTTGAAATCACTTTGCTTGAGGTACAAATGATCAGCAGAGAGATTTGAATCCTCTCAATCTGAATTTAGCTTCTAGACTATTAATCCGTTAAACCAGGAAAGTACATAACGTTATAACATTAATTTGCTGGCACCAAAATGTTTCAAAGAAACAAACGATTTTATATTACTTTATGCAGAGGAATAGCAGCACTCCTAAATATGTTCTTAAAAAATCAATCAAAATGTGGATTTATGGCTTTGCTTTTCACTTATGAAATTGCATTGAAAAAGAGTTTCATGCAATTGACTGCACAGATTCACCTTGACGTGAACCCACTGTACAAAATGAGACAAGCTGCACCAATTACACTAAATTCTCAATTACACATACAAGCCTCAAGTCGCTCCTGTACTGTGGGGAACTAAATAAATTGTATTATGCAGTGGGTCTGAACTTAGTCCTGGGCCTTGTGGAGGTTCTAGTTAATCAAGGAATATTACTGAAATAAAGCAGAAGCAGGTTGACCCTTACCCCTCTGAAGTCCTTGGCTAATTTGACAGGCTGTATCTACCTGCTTTGTGTACTTTGACAGTAAGTTCCGGTGGGACTTGGATATATAGAGACCTAGAATAAATGGAATTTATATTTGGTTTTGTAGGGATAATAATCTTCTTGCATGGTTGTAGTCCAAAGGCTGGGATTTGCTTTATTTTGCCCCCCTATCATCTTGGTCAGAGTAAGTGTAGTAAGAAGAGATGCTCCAAGGCAGTTACTTATACTTTTCTCATGGATACATCATGCTAGGTATGTACCCAAAGTGCTCAGGTGGCAGCTTTATTGATTGAAATAAGGTGATCTCCTCCTGATCCCCCAAAAGCCCAGTGACCGGGCAACATAATCAGCAGGAATATAGTCCAGGTATTCTCAGACCTTCCACCTGTGCCTTTATGATCATACTTCACACAAATTCAGCAGTGGTTTCTCTTCCAGATGCACCATTGAGTCTGAACCCAGAAGGGATCCAGAATTCATTAGTTTCTTTTCTTCATTTAACACTGGCAACATTATTTGAAAAAAATATATCATTGTAATTGGTATATTATTGCAAGAATTAAGAAAGAACTACTTTATTATGTACACTGTTTTGTTCTTATTGGACTGTACATATGTTGTCTCACAGGGAATGGAGTCTGAAAGAATAAGTGCATTGTAAGGCACGGATCTGAGGCTAGATTACAATTGAAAACATCAAGATGAAACATGTGGGCTCAACTTGCTCATGTGCTATGGTACCAAGCTATTACCCTTCCAGCATTAACCTGTTGTACTATTACTCTGTTTATCCAGCATAATAACTGGCGATAAGCTGCAGGTTATGCAATTTAAGCATAGGGAAACCAATATACAAACTTTGCACCTTTAGCATCAACTTCACCTTCTTTTCAGATTGTATTTTCTACCGAATTAGATATCTTCTGAAATGTCACTCTTTAAGCCCCTGAGCAGAGCTTCTGATAACCAGGGCTGGTAATTTGTCTTGGGTCACTCATGCAGTTTGTGCAAGTGCAGAGTGGTAGTGTGCTATTCTCCCCATTTCTATAATGTGGTCATCATCAATGGAGCGTAAAATCTGGAAAAGAGAAAAACATGAGGCTGTTACTAAATGCCTGGGTTTAGCACACACAACCAAGAATGATATTGTCAATTATTTATTCCCTGCTCATCACTTGCTACCTTTTAACCTCATCCCACCTGCAGCAGAAACATTTCACCCATGCTTTCATTGATTCCATTAACTTGGCTACCTTGCCCTCTACCATCCACAAATTTTGGTTACTTTAGAACAGAGGTTCTCACCCTGGGGTCCATGGACCCCTTGCTGAATGGTATTAGTCTATGGCATAGAAAAAGGTTGGGAACCTCTGTTTTAGAACAATGCTACCTGTAAATTGTAAAACATCAGCATTTCATCATCATTCATAGCTTATAATAGAACCCGATGTCTATGAGAACAAGAATATAGGAATAATCATAGGCCCCTCAGCCCCTTCAAGCCTGCCCATCTTGCATGTGATTTATTGGCTGAGCTAATCCTCAACTCCTCTGCTAGACCACACATAGATTGGCTGATGGATGATAGAAAAATGGAGGGCTATGTAGGTTAAAAAGTTGGCACAATGTTTTGCTGTAATGTTCTATATTCTATGTTCTATCCCCATAGCCTTCAGTTCTTCCCAATCTTTCAAATACTTATCTAGCTTCATTTTAAGTAGTTCTAATAATCTAACCCTTGTGATCTTTCAGGGTAGGGCTTTTCAGAGATCTACTTCCCTCTCCGAGAGGAAATTTTAAATGGCCATTCCTTACATTGAAACTATAGCCTCTTGTTTGACATCAGAAGTGAAGGGATCTCAGTGTTCACCATATCAAGCTCCTTTAAAATCTTACAAGTTTCAATAAGTTCCTCTAAACTCAAAGGATTATAGATGCAATCCCATTAGCCTCTGTTGATAGATCAATCTTTTTCCAGGAATTAGTCTGTTGAGTCTCATTTGGTTTACTTCCAATGCTACTGTACCCCTTCTTTAAGTAAGAGGAACAAAACTGCATGCACTACTCCAAATCCACCCTTCACCAATACACTGTAACACTGTAACTGTAAACTCTACTGTTTTGCAAAAAAGACCAGTGTGCTAATTGCCTTCTCAATTGGTGAACTTGTTTGATAACTTATTGTGATTCATACACAAAGTGTCGAATTCTTATGTTTATAAGTGTAACACTTCTTTGCGTCACATCTTCTTATCTCCCAATTCTTCTGGAAAGTCAGTTCCTTCAGTTTCTTATACTGTAACCTCTCCTGCATCCACTTTCCCTTCATGCCATTAATGCCTGCCATGTCTAGGTGATGCACTTCAGAACTCTGCCACTCCAACTCAAACTTCTCTATTTGGAAGGTCCTTAAATTTTGCATTTACAATTTTTCTGCCATACATCTTAATACACCTTTATATAATTTTACTGCTGCTACAGGATGTTACTGTTTGTATTGTAGCTGTAGTCTGGTATCAAAGTTCTGCTTCTGCCAATCAGTTCCTGTCTAAGACTTTTCAGATGGGTGACATAGCGTGAGCCATAGTTGAACCTACGACTAACTTTGAGAACTGTTCAGTAATCTGCAGAAAACTCTGTTCATCTCCAGTGGCATCACCTACTTCCACAGCTACTATTCCATCTCTCTCCATCTGTAACTCAAAACTGAACTTTGGATGCTGATATTGAACTTCTCGCCAATCTCTGCTGTCTTCCCCACGTCTCCCTGTAGGGGATGACCTCCTGAAGACAAAGTTCCCTTGAAGTGTCCAAAGGTTGAAACTCTAAGCAGTAGAACACTATCATGGGAAATCCCAACAGGGAGCTGGCTAAAGGAAGCACAACAAAAACAATGGCCATAGGGAAGAAAGATAAATGAGTTTGTTTCTAACACTGTCTAAATATTTTACAGCTTCACACTCTAGGCAATGAATAGGCTCTTTCAGAAATATTTCTGCCAATGCTATCAATACTTGCAGCTCGGTGCCAGTTCAAAATGGGTGTTGATAGGCATGAAGACTCACTGCATACTGATAGAGATTAGTGGAAGTGAAGAGCTCTAACCTATAGAAATAAAAACAGCTCACTTCCTTCTTTATAAGATAGCCATCACTAGAATCTGTATGCCACTTGGGCTGGCAACTGAGCATCAGTATTCAGCCACAAGTCTCTCCGTGGTCTATGCATACAGGAATCTCAAGAACTCTGACAGGAAGAGCCTTCCACCTGCTTTGCTGAGATTTCTAGAGTTGCATTTCATAATGCAGGTAGACTGAAGAAATATTTTAATCAAGGTACAATGGACTGATAGTTGGATGAGAAATATATCAAAGCAACTCTTTTTTTTGCATTTAGTTTTTATGATAATTAGCACATGGTGTGGTTTTATAGCAGTTTTAGTTTACATCAATGGATTGACATTCAAGTTGGGAGAATGGTTTCCTGTTATTTCCTGTGGGATTAAGAGTGTGCCAAATAATTTCAAGAAGACAGCTAATGTCAAAGGGACCTTTGTAGTTTTTAGTATAAGGGAACTAAAACTACACAATTAATTCATCCTTGACATCTCTGGTTCCACAAAACCAAAGGACACCACCTGTCTGTGACTTCATCATTGACTTTAAGATCATCAGATAAGGAAGACTGTTACTAACTACATACATTCTATCCTTGACAAGTATGTTCAAGAAGGTTCTACAGGATGCTCCACAGCACCATGATATAGGAGGTTAATAAATGTAGCAAGTTGTGACTTTGAATGAGCTACACTGAGACCGGAGCTGTAAATGGAAATGGTCTTTCTTCAGCACAGGCAGACACTTGGGAGGAAATCCGTTCTTGTCTATGTTACTGACTATCTTGTGTTACACTCTATAGTTTCTGATTATGCCTCCTTCTCCCAAACAGGGCAATCATAGGAGCCACTGAAAAACAAAAAAAAACACGGAGTAGGATGGTCCTTTACTTTGTGCTTCTTTTAATCAGGCAAAGTTGGATTTCTCTGAGCTGTATATGGAATCCTTTATTCTCAGCAAACAGCCTGTCACATGGTGAAAGACTTGAATATCTGGGGGAAGGTTAGGAATTTCAGACTAAAAATATTAAGGGATTTGATTAGAATCCTTGCATAAACTTGCATTATCCTGTACAGGTGGTTAGAGGTAGGATTGTTCTTCCTATCTGTATATCTGATGACTGGGACCCTAATACCAACAAATTTGAAATTGAAAATGCACTGGACAGAGTTAAGGCAGCTACTGTTTTACATTACTGTAAGCTCTTTAATTCATTGCTGACATTAATGAAGAAAGATATACTAAATGTTTCTCAGAGATTAATTACCAGATATCTGCTCAAGATTTGTACTCTATGATCAGAGATGCACAGGGAAATGGATGTGATAATTCCTAGAATGAATTGGATGGTAAGAAGAGAGTGGTGTGGCTTGAAGTAATTTTCACGAACCAAAATCTTGTTTCTCCTGGAGAGGGACTGAGAATTCTTACACTCTGCATCTTTAGTATTCTACTCTCTAATGAGCACAAAAGTCATGCAAGCGGCAAGTAAATGGAAAGGATTTTCACACCCATTAAATGTTTCAGCATATTAAATATATTTTACACCCAATAAAAATGGCTACCAGCTTCCCATTATACTTAATTACTGACAGTGTGAGTGAACATGTGCAGTTCCCAATAATAGTTAAGTTCTGTCAAGTTAAATCTGTTGCTTGTTGCAACCCTGAGATTCTCCGTTCACTAACCTTGGCACTGCCATTGAAGGTGTAGGCTAAGCACTTCAGTTCCTCTGTGCTGAGAAAGGCTCTGATAAACATTTGTGTATTTTTAGAGAGAGACAGTGTGCCTTTGTGTTCTATGGACAGCTGCATTCTTTCATCTGTATTTTACTTGGCAGACTTCAATATAATGATAGTTTCAGGAGAGTCGAAGAAGATGGTTTAAGGTCTTTTTAATTCAAATGCTTTTCAGAAGGGAAAAATGAAATATTTGAACTATGGTTCTAATAAAGCTTATTGTGTTCATTTTATAAACTACCAAAGCAGAAAGTAAATTGGCTATATTATCTTCCTTTAAATGCTCCTTTCCCAGTTATCAAACTATCTGCTGAAGAATATAATAGCTGATGGTTGGACAAATTTGATTTGCATTCATAAAATTGGTCAGTTGACGAATACATCTTCCAAGGAGAGGTGATACTGACAACATAGCTTGATGGAAAATCTTCTAAATATGCTAGGAATTATTTATTTCAATTCTTTTTCAAAAAGATCCACTGCAGGATTTATTTTTAAAAATGGATTGTAAATAAACATTCAACATTAGATCATTCTTTGAAGTGGTCTGGATCTTGAAATATTTCAAAAGAACGGCAAGCATCAGATCTGAAGCCAGCTATGGTATGAGTTAATTTTGTCCTACTGATCTTCTTTGGCGTTACTCCAAACGCTACTCATGATCTTTGTTCACAAAGCAATCTTTTGTGTGATTTCACAATTAGGGCCACATTAAATAGTCACATTTAAACTACCACAAATTTAAAACTTTGCAGACAGATTTAATCTTCACAATTTGTCTCCATTGGTTTAACTTAGATAGAATTAGTAGTCTACAGCAAGAACCTAATTAATATATAATTAATAGAGTCGGTAACATTTTATGCTGCTATTACCAGCCAAAAGAAAGAAGTAATTGGTATCAAAAATCAATCCATAATTAAACATTTGTTTCTCAAACATTATAGTAAAGGAGGCAATTAAACTTTAACTGTTAGTGGAGAGGATATAAAATAACCTTTGGCATGTGAATTAAACATATACAGCATGTATTGTAAATTGTGGATCAATAAGCAACGTAATATTTCCTTTCTCTGCACCTGATTCAGCATATTGTGTGCCAGACAATATCCTTTGAATTTGTTACCTTCAAACTTTATATCATTACCTCTCCACTTCTGTGACTTGAAATCAGTTCTGCTGCCTATATTCAGAAATGCATCGAGACTATCCACTCATCACCCTGGTATTCCCTAATGTGCATTAAATACTAATCCTTGTTGTCAGTCCACTTCTTGGCTGCTTCCCTCCCTGTTTCTGTAAATTTCATAATCCAACAACCCCTGACAACTGTCTTTTAATCCAACTCTAGCCACTGGCCTCTTGCTCCATTTGCTTATTCCATCAATTTGCTGATAAAACTTTGAAAGTGTTTGTAAGTGCAATAATGAGTCAATCCAGGAATATTGTTGGTAGAGGTCAGCAAACGATCCACCATGCAGAGGACAGAACATTAGAGCAAATGATAAATGCATTCAACATGTCCACCAATTTGCAATTCAATGTCTGACTGGAGATCTAGAATAAGATGTCTGACGTGAAGAATAAAACAGAAATCTAACCACTTATTATCTGATTAGAGCAGCATTAGACATAGACCAAAGGAGACGTGATGGTGCAAAGGTACCGTATGGAAACAAGTGTTATCAAGATTGTAGAAAGCAAAGTACTATGAGCATAATTTAGTGTTGCGTCACATAATTAATGTCATGGAGGAAGGTGAATCTCTGGAAAGGATCACTTGAGCCCTCCATGGGTCAAGGTCAATGTTAGCCATGGCTGTTATGTCCAAGCTGATTACATTATCATCAGTTGATTCGTAGGCCAGGGCAATACAATATAGAAAGCAAACTGTTGGCCATGCAACAGGCTTCCCTTTCCATGCAGTTGATGAATTCAAAGGAAAGGCAGAGCCTAATACATTTTGGTACCAGTGACTGTCACAGTTTGGTACAGGAGTTGACTGTCAGCATTGAATTCAATGTAGGACTGCCTTAGGGACTCCAGCTCTGGATTTTTCCATGGGGTTTACTCCTGAACCTTCTCATCAATGGCTGTAACCACAAGGCAGTAGACGTCTGAGATCAAAATTTTCCTTCTCCCAAGTGAGCTGTCAACCATAGCTGATGAACCACCATCTTCTCAAAGCAACTGGTTTAAGGCGCCAGTATCTTGCCTTTGCCCCTTCTGTCCGTTCACATGGTTCTGCCGGGTTTAGTAGCTAAGCCATACGTGAAGGCCAGGAGCTGAACCTGGTTGTCAGAGACTATTTGAGAAACACACCATTGGGAGCATTTAATAGGTAGTGGGAGCTTATCTCCACTATCACTTCCATCCCTGGCTATTAAAGTATTACAGAAAATAAAACAAAAATTAACTTTAGAAATTAACATTGTAATAAATCTTCAACAACATTTTATATCTTAAATAATGGGTCCTCTCAATTACTGACATATTTTCTCGCCAAAGGAGGCTGATGGAAAATAAGCACAAATTTCTGGAAAGTCTCATTTGGACTATATTTGATAAAGCATCATCAACCCAAAAGGTTAACTCTTGTTTCTTTCTTAACAGATGTGGTTTGATTTACTGTTTCCAACATTTCTATTTTTATTTCAGATTTTTGTCTTCCACAATATTTCATTGCTATAGGAAGCTGATTGATAGTCAGTAGCATTTATACATTATTAGGAGGTCCTTCATCACTGACATAATTTTCTGTGGAGTTTAACTGTTATTTAATATGCAATAGAGCAACTTCATGCAACTTGTGGAGTGGTATAGAGCAGAATTCCATTCTCATGAAGCTAATGTTGCTGATGTAAATTGTCTATTTGATTATGGTAATTCATAATTCAGAACATATCTCTTCTTTGATACAAGTTACTGGGTACTGGACACCTTTAGTATAGTATTGACCTTCTAGAAAATTCTTGACAATCGTATTTTGTTTTAAATGAAGTCATTTTGACTTATTGTAATACGTCACTTTAATAAATACATTCCTAATATTGGAATCTGAATTTCATTAACTTGAATGTTTGATTGAAGTGATCATTACAATGTTCATATAATTTAACATTTCAAGCCATGAAATATGCTTGCATTGATTGTAATCAGATAAATTGCCTTCAATGTACATTAAGGAAACTAAGACATTGGATAAAATTGCATTTATCAAAGAATCTACCTGATTAAGAAGAATGGAAAATGTGTTCATGCTGGGTTATTATCATCTTTTATTGTAAAGAGGAGGGTTGCTTACTGACATCGTGAAGATATTTTTAATTCATTTTTTTGTGGATCTGAAAATTGTTGCTAAGACTACCATTTATTACATACCTCTTATTGCCTTTGATAAGAACTGCCTCCTTTCTGGAGAAGGAATGGAATGAAATTCAGAACCAGTGACAATTATTTATGATAGTGTTTAAACTCAAACAGGAATCTATAGTGGTGTTTCCGTGTGCTTAATATTACTATGCTTCTTAGACAAGGTCACCGGATCGGGACGTGCTATTGGAATAGCTTGCTAAATAACTGCGGTATATTTTGCAGACAGTAAACACTGTGATCTCTGTGAAAAGAATTAATGCTTGGGATGGTGTTTAATTTCTTGAGTGTTGCTGGTGTTGCATTCATCCAGGGAAGTTGGCAGTATTCCATCATATTCTTGCCTTCTGCATTGTCGCTAGTCTACAGGCTTTAAAGTATCAGGAGGTGCATCACTCAGTGCAAATTCCCATCCTAGATGAAACAGTATCCAGATCTGTTAAAATGCATTCAGGAAAATATCTTTAATAAAATAAATTAAACTATGTTAAATCTGTTTTATAATTAGCTGATATTGACTCTGCTGGTTAGTATATTAAAATGAAATTTAAACATCTGTTACACCTAGAATGTACAATGCACTTTAATCCTTGTGGACTATTTCACTTTTTTTGTAGAGTGTCACTGCACTATGTCTGGGCTTTGAGGAATTTTCATACACAGTCTTTGAAATAGATCACTTCTCCAGCTATTATGATGCTTATCAACCATGGTAATTAATCCTGAGTCGGGCCAACAGCAGAATGCAAAAAAAAATTGATAAACTTCACCAAAGCGGCTGCTGCTCCCAATTCTAGACAGATTATATAGCCGAGGAAAATCAACATCTCATTTATGCTGTTTGAACAAGCTACTCAACGATGTCACACTGTTGTCACATACTAGTACCTTCCAGTCTAGGGCATTCACTCTGATACATTCTCAAAGGCATAGCTTAGGAAGGGAGCTAATAATTTTGCTCATTTGTCTTGTTCTTCTCTCTCTGTGCATTAGAATCACCTTCTTTTATTACAGCCAATGACAATATTACCCACAGGTCTCAGTAATAAGAGCTCACACACATGATTTGAATAATGCACTTGAATTAACAAAGGATATTTGTTGAATTTTGGCTATTTTATTCTTTATTTGTGTTCCTAACAGGGCCATTTGCTGTGATGCAAGTGCTTTTAAAACATTTAGAAGTCTCCAAAAGGGCATAGATCCATTTTGGAAGACCATTCAGTGGTGCAGCTGGCAGAGCTATTGTTTGATCCTCTCCTGTGTAGAGTTTGCATGTCCTCCCTGTCACTGCATGGGCTTCCTCCGCGTGTCTTGGTTTGCTCTCACATCCCAAGGATATGCAGGTTGGTTGTTTAATTGACCATTGTAAGTTATTCCTTGTGTGTAACAGTAAGATCTGGAAGGAGGAGTTAATGGGAATATGAGGAGAGTAGAATAAATATATAAATGGTTACCTGTTGGTTGGCTTAACGGTATTTCCATGCTGACACTTAATATTTCAAAAACGAGTTGTCCAACTTAATAATATATCTACATGTTGGCACTTCAACAAATTGTAAATTCCACAGGTAACTTGTACTTTGTACAATGGTGCATTTCACAAGACAGACGAGCAGAAGTAGACCATTCGGCCCAGCAAGTCTGCTCCACCACTCCACCATGAGCTAAACTATTCTCCCATCTAGTTCCAAATTCCGGGTTTTTCCCCATATCTTTGATACCCTGACATTAGATACCTATCAATCTCCTCCTTAAACACCTTCAGTGATCGGGCCTCCATGGCAGTAAGTGGCAACAAATTCCATAAATCCATGACCTCTGGCTGAAAAAATTTCTCCTCATCTGTTTTAAATGTGTACCCTATAATTCTAAGACTGTGGCCTCTTGTCCTGGACTCACCCACTAAGGGAAACAGCCTTTCCACATCCACTCTGTCCAACCCTTTCAACATTCGAAATGCTTCTGAGATCCCCTCTCATTCTTCTATACTCTAATGAATACAGTCCAAGAGCTGACAAACGCTCCTCATATGTTAGCCACTGCATTCTAGGAATCATCCTCTTAAATCTTCTCTGAACTCTCTCCAACATCAGAACATCCCTTCCAAGATAGAGGGCCCAAAACTGCACACACTATTCCAAATGAGGTCTCACCAGTGCCCCACTGAGCCTCATCAACACCTCCTCACTCTGATACACTATTCCTCTTGAAATAAATGCCAACATAGTATTCCCTTTCCTTGCTGCCAATCCAACCTGGTGGTTAACCTTTAGGGTATCCTGCATGAGGACCCCCATGTCCCTTTGCACTTCCGATTTTTGAATTTTCTCCCCATCTAAATAATCTGCCTGATTATTTCTTCTTCCAAAATGTACAATCGTACCTTTCTCAATATTGTATCTCATCTGCCATTTCTTTGCCCACTCTTCTAAATTGACCAAGTCTCTCTGCAACCTTTCCGTTTCTTCAACATTTCCTGCTTCTCCACCTGTCTTGGTGCCATCCGCAAACTTGGCAACAAAACCATTTAATCCATATTCTAAATCAATGATATACATTGTAAAAAGAAGCGGCCCCAACACTGACCCCTGTGGAACACCACTAGTAACCGGCAACCAATCAGAATAGGATCCCTTTATTCCCACCGTTTGCTTTCTGCCTATCAGCCAATGCTCCACCCATTCCAATATCTTTCCTGTAATTCCATGGTCTCTCATCTTATTAAGCAGCCTCTTATGCTGCAGCTTATCGAAGGCCTTTTAAAAATCCAAATACACAACATCCACAGCCTCTCCCTTATCAATCTTATTTGAGATCACCTCAAAAAATTCCAATAGGTTGGTGAGGCTTCATGAAACCATGCTGGCTTCGGCCTATCTTGTCATGCACCTCGAGGTATTTCATAACCTCGTCCTTGAGGATCGACTCCAATAACTTTCCAACTACTGATGTCAGACTAACAGGTCTGTAATTTTCTTTTTGCTGCCTCCCTCCTTTCTTAAACAGCGGAACTACATTTATGACCTTCCAGTCCTCCGGAACCATGCCAGAGTCTATGGGTTCCTGGATGCCTCCACAATCTCCGAAGCCACCTCCTTCAGAACCCGTGGGTGCACCTCATCCGGTCCGGGAGACTTATCTATTCTTAGTCCATTTAGCTTCCCAAGCACTTTCAATTTTGACTGTACCTAATTCTATTCCCTGAGACATCTGGCTATTTAAAGAATGAAATGCTGACTGAGTGACTATGGCTGACCTGCTGACTGAGAAACTTTAAGGACATTGTATTGGCGAAGCTCTTTCTCAGCTGACAAAGGCTCTCCCTTCCCATTGGCTCTTTATTCCTTTCCATCAATATTGCCTGGCCTGCTGAGTTCTTCCAGCACTGCTGGTGTGTTGCTCTGGATGTCCAGCATCTGCAGAATCTCTTGTGTTATTGATTTGCTGCTCCACTCTGTGAAGTCCCTTTGAAGGATCTCTACCCTGAAGAAGGTTAAATCAACCCTTCTGGAGTTCAGTGAGATCTTTTCTCACTGCTCCGCCTCTGTGATCTCTGCTGCTCTTCGGCTCTTTGGTCATGTGTAACTATCACCTTCCAGCTTGTACTACTTACCCTTCCTGACCATCTTATTCTGGCTTCTCTCCTCCTTACTTTCCAGTCCTGTTGAGGGGTCAGCCCAAAACGTCAATTATCTATTCCTTTCCATAGATGCTGCCTGACCTCTTCAAGATCTTCAATTACAAGTTCCATTTAAGTCAAAAAAAAAAATCTTGTAACCTCATGTCTCATTTGAGTGTTTATTTTTTCCAGGTACATTTACACTCTGGCCACTTAAGTGCCTTCTGTGCCTAATAAAGTGGCCACAGAGTGTATGTTTGTGGTATGCTGCTGTAGCCCATCCACTTCAAGGTTTGACATGTTTTGTGCTCAGTAATGCTCTTCTGCACACCACTCTCTTAACATGTGATTTTTAAAAATTACTGTCACCTCTCTCTCACTATGAAACAGTCTGGCCATTCTCCTCTGGCCTCTCTCATTAATAAGGCATTTTTGCTGCTCACTAGATGTTTTTTTGTTTTTCACACCATTCTCTGTAAACTAGAGATTGTCATGTCTGAAAATCCCTGATCAGCGGTTTTTGAGATACTCAACCCACCCTATATGGCACCAACAATCATTCCATGGTCGAAATCACTTAGATCACATTTCTTCCCCATTCTGATGTTTGGTCTGAGTAACAACTGAACCTCTTGACCATGTCTGCATGCTTTTGTACAGTGAGTAGTGGCCACACGATTGGTTGCTACAAGAGTTGCATTAATGAGCAGGTGTGTAGATGTACCTAATAAAGTGGACACTGAATGCATGCAGGATATTTTCCAGAGACCCTATGTTTCAGCACCAATGGAAGTATTTCAAAATATGTTCTCGTTGACAAACTAGTACCGGTTGTGTGAGAAATGCTGCTTAAGGAATCTGGAGAACTGTCTTGTCTCTGTTATAAAATTGCCATAAGATATTTACTTTCACCTGAATTTACACACAGGAGTTTGGTTTGATATCTCATCCGACGTTTGGTTCTTCCAGCAGTGCAGCAGTTCATTTATACTGCACTGAAGGGTCTGCTTTGAAGGTTCACTCCAGTCAGAGTTAAGCCCAGAGCGTTCTGACTCATTTGTAACTAATAGCCACAGATCTGCATCTCTTTGTTCTGATTCACAGTTTGCCTCAGGTGACTTGCATCTTCGTTATTCATCTCTTTCATCCTTGTGTTTAAACCAATTCACTTGGCACTTAGGTCTGTTTATACGGCTAATTGATAACAAATACAGGATGTATCTTGATCACATAAATACTGATATGTGGGCATTGCTGAAAAGTATTTCAAATGATTTGATTATAAATATTCTCATTGTCAAGGCAAATCGTCACCCTCCTTGGTATTCTGAATAGAACAAAGTGAGGAATTAATTCCATGTAGTTTATCTGTGCAAGTTTCAAATGACCTCACTTGTATCCTGTGTCTCCCGTTTATTAGAATTTATATCAGGAGAGTGGGTTGGTCTGGAGTCTGAGTCTGTTGCATTGGGTTTCTAAATTCAAAGTAAATTTGTAATCAGAATCAGGTTTAATATCAATGGCATTTGTTGTGTGAAATTTGTTAATTTTATGGCAGCAGTACAATGAAATACATTGTGGCGACCCACTTTCTAGCACACACGAACCGGCTCACAACAGCGCGCGCAGGCAGAGGGCCGGCCCCAAAAAGAGCGCCAGGCCATCTTCAGCAGGGGGAAAATCCCGCGCGCGGAAAGGGTCTGGGAATATGCCTTCCCCACAGTAGTCCCGCCCAGGGAGGGCGGGAACGGGAAGGCTTTAAAGCAGGCTGCGAAGTTTGAATAAATCTCTTTCATCACAACTCCAACTCCGTGTGGTTATTCTAGCGCTGTGTGTAGCACACCGCTACATTTGGTGACCCCGACGGCCCAAACGATATTTGGGCCAGAGATGACCGACGCCGCATCTGTTCACGCAGTTTCGTTACAACTGCCAAGCTTTTGGCCGCTGAGACTCCGTCTGTGGTTGGAACAGGCAGAAGCTCAATTCCACATTCGGCAGATAATCTCAGAGTCCACTGGCTACTCCTACGTGTTGAGCTCTCTCGACCAGGAGACTGCTGCTCAAGTTGAGGAGTTTATACAGTCGCCCCCGGAGAATGGCAAATACACATTTGGCATTCAAAGCCCTGCTCATAAGGACTTTTGGACTCTCATGGCGTGAACGAGCACGCCGCTTAATGCACCTGGATGATTTGAGAGACAGGCCGCCATCGGCACTAATGAACGAAATGCTGGCCCTGGAAAGAAGGACACAAACCCTGCCTCATGTTTGAGCAGGCGTTCCTAGAGTAACTGCCCGAGGACATATGCCTGCTGCTGTCCGACAAAGATTTCAGCGACCCCCGGGAGGTGGTGGCCCGAGCAGATGTGTTGTGGAATGCCAGAAAAGGAGAGGGGGGCGTTTGTCGCACAGATCACCAAGCCGCGTGCCCAACGACAGACCAGACCAGGCCCGGCAGCAGAGAACCCGGAACCACCCTGAGGGCCGCAAATGGCAGCACAATACGAACCTACGGCACCCGCACGGTGCAGCTACAGTTCAGCTCCAGCCGGTTCACGTGGGACTTCACACTGGCCGCCGTGGCCCAACCACTCCTGGGGACGGATTTTCAGCAGAGCCCAACGAACAATGGTGCTTCTACCACCAGCGGTGGGGCACAGAGGCCCGCCACTGTAGACCACCCTGCAAGTTCCCGGGAAACGCCAAGGCCCAGCCGCCGCTGATCGCTACGGCGGCTGGCCATCAGAACAGCCTCCTGTACATCTGGGACGTTGATTTTTGGTTGACACCAGAGCGGAGATCAACGTTTTACCTCCAACGAGTTACGACACCCGCAACAGAGAACCCGGAACCACCCTGAGGGCCACAAATGGCAGCACAATATGAACCTACGGCACCCGCACGGTGCGGCTACAGTTCAGCTCCAGCCGGTTCACGTGGGACTTCACACTGGCCGCCGTGGCCCAACCACTCCTGGGGGCGGATTTTCTGCGAGCCCACAGCCTGCTGGTCGACCTGCAAGGGAAGCGACTAGTCCACGCCAAGACTGTTCAAACGTTCTCCCTGGGTGAAGCAAAGTTGCCAGCCCCACACCTGGACTCCATCACGTTGTCCAACAATGAATTCACCAGGGTCCTGGCGGATTTCCCATCAGTACTGACACCGCAGTTCACAGCAGCCATGCCCAGACACTGAGCACAGCACCACATCCCGACCCAGGGACCACCCCTCCACGCCCGTGCTCGAAGGCTTCCCCCGGACAAGCTCCGACTGGCGAAGGAGGAGTTCAAGAAGATGGAGGAATTGAGGATCATACAACGGTCTGACAGCCCATGGGCCTCCCCCCCTGCACCTGGTGCCCAAGGCAACGGCGGGCTGGAGACCATGAGGTGACTACCGCAGACTGAACGAGGCTACAACGCCAGACCGCTACCCTGTGCCACACATTCAAGACTTTGCAGCAAACCTACACGGCGCAAGAATTTGGCCTTACAGTCAACCCAGCCAAATGCCAGTTCGGACTCGATACCATCGACTTCCTGGGCCACAGGATTACTAAAGACGGGGCAACCCCACTGCCCGCCAAGGTAGACGCGGTCCGCAACTTTCCCCAACCCAACACAATCAAAGGCCTGCAGGAATTTGTGGGTATGGTGAATTTCTACCACCGTTTCCTCCCCTCAGCAGCCCGAACCATGCGCCCCCTATTCACTCTAATGTCGGGTAAGGGCAAGGACATTACCTGGGACGAAGAGGCCGCAGCCGCTTTCGTTAAAACCAAAGAAGCCTTGGCAAACGCCGCGATGCAAGTGCACCCCAGAACGGACGTTCCTACTGCCCTCACTATGGACGCATCCAACACAGCAGTCAGTGGAGTGCTGGAACAACTCATCGAGGGTCGCTGGCAACCCCTGGTGTTCTTCAGCAAACACCTACGACCACCTGAACTCAAATACAGTGCTTTTGACCAGGAGCTATTGGCACTATACCTGGCAATCCGGCATTTCAGATACTACTTAGAAGGTAGGCCCTTCACCGCGTTCACAGACCAAAAACCGCTTACCTTTGCGTTCATGAAGGTGTCCGACCCCTGGTCGTCCCGCCAGCAGCGACATCTGTCCTACATCTCCGAGTACACGACGGACATCCGGCATGTCTCGGGAAAGGACAACGTCGTGGCGGACGCACTATCCAGACCTACCATACAGGCCCTGTCCCAGGGGGTGGACTATGCAGCGCTGGCAGAGGCACAGCAGGCAGACACTGAGATCCCCAGTTACAGGACTGCAGTCTCCAGTTTACAGCTCCAAGACCTCCCCGTAGGCCCAGGTGAGAGGACCCTACTATGTGACGTAGCTACCGGCCAACTCCACCCCGTCGTCCCAGCAGCCTGGTGCCGGCAGGTTTTCGAATCCATTCACAACTTAACGCACCCCTCCATCAGGACAACCGTCCGGCTGGTCTCCAACAGGTTCATGTGGCATAGACTTCGTAAACAGGTCAGTGACTGGGCCAAAACGTGTATGCAGTGCCAAACGGCCAAGGTGCAGCGGCACACCAAGGCTCCACCGCAGCAGTTCAAACCCACCCCCCGGAGGTTCGACCACATTCATATGGATATCGTGGGGCCCCTGCCAGTGTCATGAGGAGCTCGGTACCTCCTAACTGTGATAGACCGCTTCACCAGTTGGCCAGAGGCCGTCCCGCTCACCGACACCACCTCCGAATCCTGCGCCCGAGCACTGATCGCAACCTGGGTAGCACGCTTCGGGGTACCGGCCCACATTACCTCCGGCAGGGGCACCCAGTTCACCTCCAGCGTATGGTCGGCTATGGTCAGCCTTTTAGGATCACAGCTACACCACACAACTGCCTACCACCCACAGTCGAATGGACTAGTGGAGCGTTTCCACCGTCACCTGAAGTTGGCTCTCATGGCCCGCCTGGAGGGGCCTAACTGGGTGGACGAACTTCCCTGGGTCCTGCTCGGAATCCGCACGGCGCCCAAAGAGGATCTGCACACCTCGTCGGCCGAGTTGGTGTACGGCGCGCCCCTGGTCGTCCCAGGAGAGTTCATACCAGCCCCAAGGGGGCAAGAGGAAGAACCCACAGCAGTCTTGGACAGACTACGGGAGAGGCTTGGTAACCTGGCCCCCATCCCCACTTCACAGCACGGACAGAGCCCGACCTGCGTACCCAAAGACCTGCAGAACTGTAACTTTCTTTTTGTACTACAAGGCGGACACCGGGCACCGCTACAGCGGCCCTACGAGGGGCCTTTTAAGGTGATCAGGAACAACGGGTCCACGTTCGTGCTGGACATTGGGGGGAGAGGGGAGGTTTTCACAGTGGACCGACTCAAACCGGCCGATGTGGACTTGGCGCAGCTGGTCCAGGCTCAGGCGCTGTGGCGCAGGGGAAGACCTCCCAAACAGAGGCCGATCCAGACTGTGGACATTGGGGGAGGTATCGTCAGTTCTCGGGGGGGGGGGGTTATGTGGCGACCCACTTTCTGGCACCCATGAACCAGCTCACAACAGCACGCGCAGGCAGAGGGCCGGCCCCAAAAAGGGCGCCAGGCTATCGTCACCAGCAGGGGGAAAATCCTGCGCGTGGAAAGGGTCTGGGAATATACATTCCCCACAGTAGTCCCGCCCAGGGAGGACAGGAACGGGAAGGCTTTAAAGCAGGCCACGAAGTTTGAATAAATCTCTTTCATCGCAATTCCAACTCACCGACTCCGTGTGGTTATTCTAGCACTGTGTGTAGCACACTGCTACACCATGATAAATAAATATAGATAAAAAACCGAATTACCCTAAGTGTACGAGGAGTGATTGATAAGTTCGTGGTCTAAGGTAGAAGGAGTCAATTTTAGAAAACCTAGCACATTTATTTTTCAACGTAGTCCCCTCCTACATTTACACATGGTCATGGAGCATACGGATCCCTTCTTTGTAGAAGTCGGCGTCTTGGACCTCCAGAAAGTGGTCCACAACAGGGGTGATTGATAAGTTTGTGGCCTAAGGTAGAAGGAGATGAGTAGTAGTAGTCATAGTCATACTTTATTGATCCCGGGGGAAATTGATTTTTGTTACAGTTGCACCATAAATAATAAATAGTAATAGAACCATAAATAGTTAAATGGTAATATGTAAATTATGCCAGTAAATTATGAAATAAGTCCAGGACCAGCCTATTGGCTCAGGGTGTCTGACCCTCCAAGGGAGGAGTTGTAAAGTTTGATGGCCACAGGCAGGAATGACTTCCTATGACGCTCTGTGTTGCATCTCGGTGGAATGAGTCTCTGGCTGAATGTACTCCTGTGCCCACCCAGTACATTATGTAGTGGATGGGAAACATTGACCAAGATGGCATGCAACTTAGACAGCTCTTGTTACATGCACGTGCATTTCAACTCTTTGAGTGAAAATGCAGAAAGGTTGAAGTTAATAACTCATCTCCTTCTACCCTAGGCCACAAACTTATCAATCACCTCTGCTGTGGACCACTTTCTGGAGGTCCAAGACGCTGACTTCTACAAAGAAGGGATCTGTATGCTCCATGACCGCTGGACTAAGTGTGTAAACGTAGGAGGGGACTACGTTGAAAAATAAGTGTGCTAGGTTTTCTAAAATTGACTCCTTCTACCTTAGGCCACGAACTTATCAATCACCCCTCGTATATGCATCTATAAAACAGTTAAGTTAAAATAAGTAGTACAAAAAACCAGAAATAAGTTCATGAGTTCAACCTCCATTTAGAAATCAGATGGCAGAGGGGAAGAAAATGCTCCTGAGTTGCTGAGTGTGTGGCTTCCGGCTTCTGTATCTCCTTCCCAATGGTAGCAATGAAAAGGGGGCATGTCCTGGTGGGGGGCAATCCTTAATGATGGCTGCCACCTTCCTAAGGCCCCAATGCTTGAAGATGTCTTGGATACTGTCGAGGGTAGTACCCATGATGGAGGTGACTAATTTTACATACAGTATATAATTTGACAAAGTACATGTATGTCACCATATACAACCCCGAGATTTATTTTCTTGTGGGCGTACTCAGTAAATCTATTGAATAATAACCATAACAGAATCAATGAAAGACCACCCAACTTGGGCATTCAATCAGAGTGCAGCAGACTGCAAACTGTTAGAGGTATGAGATAATAGGAATAAATGAGGAGCATTCAATTTTATTGTACATTTTATCACTTCTACTGACTGATTTTATTAGAGCTTTAATAGGCAGACAGAATTTGTTTGGGAAAGGATGGTAGAACAAATTTGTGGAAAAATAAATGTTTTCGATATCTTCATAAGGAGACTTCCAGTATATTTTTTTCCAAAGCTAAGTATTTGCTCTTCAATTTATTCTCTACTCCATTTGCCATGAAATTTTACTTACATGGTACCATTGTGTGCACAGCTGGAAAGTGAAAATGGCAGATGCTGACCTGAAAAGGAAAATTAATTAAGTTGTGCTGTTTCTAAATTCCTTTCTTTCCTTGTTGAACCCTGGATTGGGGCACTACAGCAGCTTGAAGAAGTCATTGATTATACATGCAGGATATTCAGTTAATCCAGTGACTGAGAATCAAAGTAAAAATGCACCAGCTGTTTAAGGTCATTTACAGTACGGGTACCTCCTCCTTTCACATGATTTACCTTAGTAATCATCCCATGGAGCTGCCAGAGTCTGCCCTGATTGTGGTGGATAAAAACATACTAATTTGTCAGAGAAAGTTGTTGCCGTTAAAGAAAGAATGGAATTGGTTCTTTTCATGTGACTGACATGTTGTTTCACCCAGACACTTGCATTAAACGACGATGGCAGTTAGCCAGGCATTCCTGATTAGGGATGGGATGGAAGGATGAAAGGGGTGTGAGAGATCAGTGAATAGCACGAGAAACAAGAACTCAAGCTGCCTGCATCTGCATGCGTGTGAGCGATCCTTCAGTCTATGTAAAGGAACGGGAAGAATAACTCTAAAAGTCACAAAGCAAAACTCCAGGTTTACTCTCTCAGTTTTGCATCAGTTTTGATTTTTTATTGTCTTTTAAAAAATATTTATCTTCTTTTATTATTGCGCCTGCTGAATAATGCTGTCCAGATCTGAAAATACCTCTGACCAATGGACACATAATGGCTGCTGTCACCTTCAATCATGGATCATGAATCACTCTTTGTTCTAGATCCTATGGTAGCAACAGAGGTCAATTTAGTCATTTTGATTGTTGCGATGGACTGAGCTATTATTTTACATGGAGGATGTGCTTGTTTTCCATCGTCACTGAATAGAAACATAGAAAACACAGAAGAAACATAGAAAACCTATAGTGCAATGCAGGCCCTTCGGCCCACAAAGCTGTACCGAACATGTCCATACCTTAGAAATGACCTAGGATTACCCATAGCCCTCTATTTTTCTAAGCTCCATGTACCTATCCAGGAGTCTCTTAAATGACCCTATTGTATCTGCCTTCACCACTGTCACCGGCAACCTATTCCATGCACTCACCACTCTCTGCGTTTTTAAAAAAAAAACAACTTACTCCTGACATCTCCTCTGTACCTATTGCCAAGCACCTTAAAACTGTAAACAACAGGAATTCTGCAGATGCTGGAAATTCAAGCAACACACATAAAAGTTGCTGGTGAACGCAGCAGGCCAGGCAGCATCTCTAGGAAGAGGTGCAGTCGACGTTTCAGGCCGAGACCCTTCGTCAGGACTAACTGAAGGAAGAGTGACTCACTCTTAACTCACTCTTCCTTCAGTTAGTCCTGACGAAGGGTCTCGGCCTAAAACGTCGACTGCACCTCTTCCTAGAGATGCTGCCTGGCCTGCTGCGTTCACCAGCAACTTTTATGTGTGTTACCTTAAAACTGTGCCCTCTTGTGCTAGCCATTTCAGCCCTGGGAAAATGCCTTTGACTATCCACACGATCAATGCCTCTCATCATCTTATACACCTCCATCAGGTCACCTCTCATCCTCCGTCGCTCCAAGCAGAAAAGGCCGAGTTCACTCAACCTATTTTCATAAGGCATGCTTCCCCAATCCAGGCAACATCCTTGTAAATCTCCTCTGCACCCTTTCAATGATTTCCACATCGTACTGTAGTGAGGTGACCAGAACTCAGTACACTACTCCAAGTGGGGTCTGACCAGGGTCCTATATAGCTGCAACATTATCTCTTGGCTTCTAAACTCAATCCTATGGTTGATGAAGGCCAATGCACCGTATGCCTTCTTAACCACAGAGTCAACCTACGCAACAGCTTTTACTATCCTATGGACTCCGACCCCAAGATCCCTCTGATTTTCCACACTGCCAAGAGTCTTGCCATTAATACTATTTTCTGGCATCATATTTGACCTACCAAAATGAACCATCTCACACTTATCTGGGTTGAACTCCATCTGCCACTTCTCAGCCCAGTTTTGCATCCTATCAATGTCCTGCTGTAACCTCTGACAACCCTCCACACTATCTACAACACCCCCAGCCTTTGTGTCATCAGCAAATTTACTAACTCATTCCTCCACTTCCTCATCCAGCTCATTTATAAAAATCATGAAGGATAGGGGTCCCAGAACAGATCCCTGAGGCACACCACTGGTCACTGACCTCCATGCAGAATGTGATCCATCTATAAGCACTCTTTGCCTTCTGTGGGCAAGCCAGTTCTGGATCCACAAAGCCAGTTCTGCTCCTGAGAAACGCTGTCTCATTCTGCCCTGCAGAGCTGATGTACGGTTAGAATGACAATAAAGTTTTTTGAATCTTTTGAATCAATGTCCCCTTGGATCACATGCCTCCTTACTTTCTCAATAAGCCTTGCATGGGGTACCTTATCAATAGATTTTTCATGGCAAGATGCGGAAGTAGATTTCCAGGCCTGTCTTCCACGCAGATACTGCTGCTGCCCAGGTTGGGACTCGGCTGGGTTTGAACTCAGAACCATCTACCTTGGAGTCCAGTGCTAATGCCATTGGTATTTCTATTGGTAAAAATTCGACTATCTTGCAGTCCTACCATGACAGCTGAGGGTTGTTAAAATGAGTGCCCTGGAAACAAAAGCATCACGGAGAATGCATATCATCTTCTGAAAAGGAGTCTCTGGCATCTGCAACAGCTCAGGGTTCCCCCGTGGTCAACACCCTACAAGTATCTTTACTATGTATTGTATATCACACAACCTAACAATCTGATTGCAAAGGACAGTATTAGAGGGATGGCAGACTGAAAAGTCAGAACCTGAGGGACTTGAAGGGCAGACTAAAGAGCAACAGAAGCAAAAGATGCTGCATGATAAGGAATACAGTGGAGGATCACTGCCTTCCTTCAGCAGAATTCCACAGCTGCATCATTCAGGAAGGATGCACTGGCTCACTTTCAGAGAGATACTTTTCATACAGATCTTGCTAAGATATACATAGTCCCTAGTCCAAATGCAGTCACCTCTCCACACCCCTGTGCTTACCACTAACATACCTTACCATAAGTGAGAGAGCTCAGGCAGCATGTAAGACAGCTGTGTTGAAACAGAAACTGTTTGGAAGAGTTGCACTCACTTTTGATTACAGAAAAGAGCTGGGTTCTCACATGCAAGATGCTCCAGATGTTGATATAAATGGTGTGATTGTGGGACATGCCCTGTTTCTGTGTTTCAGCAATCACTTAAGCATTTCATCGGAAGATAATAATTGTGTCTGGAGAAATAGGTTGTGCAAATTTCCAGAGAACATGGGGAGAAATATAACCAAACTGGCCCTCATCCTGATTGGCAAACATTTGTAGGAGACAATATGAAGCTGTACAGCGACCCTGTGTGAAAAACCAAGTCTCCACATGCTGTAAGATTCCATGTCTCCTCTGTGACATGAGAGCTGGGCCACTAAGGACCAAGGATAAATATAGTGGGTTCCACTTAATTGGGACACATCAGGACCAGTACATTTTAGCCCAATTAAGTGGCTGCCCTCCTTAGCCCAAGTTTCATGGAAATAGTTAAAAAAGTATAAAAAAGACAAGCTACCATTTAACCGAGTAACAAATTATGTATTTAAATGAAATACAGAACGGATTAGAACATAATCAATAACACTGGAGGTTGTCCATCATATCCGATGACAATAGGAAACCCGTGTGAAAGAGATTTTAAAGTGGAAAGCCATTGTTCTAGGGTAATTACACTCTCTACCTCAGAAATCTGAGTCCAATGGTATGAGTAATCATCACAACTGGGGTCTTCCTTGGTTGTAGTGAATGACCATGACTACTTCTGTGCCTCATCGTACCCTTCACACGCCACAGAGCACAGCAAAACCGCCTTCCAGGTGGTTGGATTGTACTGTAGATCTCATCCATCCAGTCCTCTGAAGCTGATTTTGCATGCTAGGACTGGCATATCCCTATCTCTCCAGGGTATTGGACCCGACTGTGACCCTCACCTACATGTTAAAGCAGTGCACCAGGGTATGTCCACTGTTTCATGTCAACAGCTACTTGGAGCCACCGTGAGGGCTGAGTGTCTGGTGGGGATCAAAAGTAACATCCAAGAGGATTGCTGATACCTTCAAATTCTTTGTAGTTCCCAACTTGTTGAAGTAGTGAAATTATTTCATTTTCTGTCCTGGCCATTTCTGGCATCTCCAAGCCTGAATGATTGAAAACTCAATGAGCAAACCATTCTGAATTGCCTCAGTGCTCATTTCTCACCAACTATCAGTGACAAAAATCACTCCTTTTTAAACGCAAGGTGCCATTTAAAAACTGCTCACCCTAAGCACAGTGTAGAGTCTAATGGTTACAGAGCCACGTGCAACTGACACTAGTTAAAAGCTGTTTGGCAACAGTCTCCTGCCCCAATTAAGCAGCATAGTGTCCAAAATAAACAAAGGGGATCCTGGCTATTTTCTAAATTAGCTTTTGTTCTTTAAGAGTTGTCTCACGTAAACTGCTGTCCCAGTTAACTGGACTTTGCTGTATTTTGAATGATTTTGCTTGTGGCCTGCAATGTAATTTCAGGAACAGTTTTAAGGTAAGTCTCAATGTTTTGTAGTGTTATGAAAATCTAATCAGTTTGTTCCAATTATTTTCTATCAATGTTCCATGATAATTTAACATGGAGTCATAGAGCATTACAATGCAAAAATAGGACCAAAGAGTTCATTACCATGGAACTTTGATGCTACTTAATCCCATTGACCCACAGCTGGTCCATAGTCCTCCATATCCCTCTTATCTATGTACTTATCCAACCATCTCTTAAATGGTGCAATTGAACCAGCATCCATCACTTCCACTGGCAGGTCATTCCACCCTCTGAGTGGGGAAGATCCCCCTCAGATTCCTCCTTAATCTATGGACTCTAGTTTTTGTTTCACCAAACCTCAGTGGAAAAACTTGCTTGCTTTTACACTATCTATACCCTTCCTCATTATTTATACCTTTTTGCAAACCTCCCCTCATTCTCCTATGCTCCAGCAAATACAGTCCTAACCTATTCAACCTTTTCCTGTAATTCAGGTCCTAAAGTCCTAGCAACACCTTTGTAAGTGCTCTCTGTATTCACTGAATCTTATTAATATCTTTCCTGTAGGTAGGTGACCAGAATAGCACACAATACTTTAAATTTGGCCTCACCAATATCTTACACAACTTTATATTTATGAAGGGCAATGTGCCAAAAGTGTCTTTAAAACCCTTTCTACTTGTGATGCCACTTCCAGGGGATTATGGATCTGTATCCTCAGATCTCTTTGTTGGACTACACTCCTTAAAGCCCTACCATCCACTGTATAAATTCTACTCTGGTTTGTACCCAAACGCAACACCTCACACTTGTCTGCATTAAATTCCATCGGCTATTTTTTCAGCCAATTGCGTCAGCTTTGATAGCCTTCCTCACTGTCCACTATGCAGCCAACCTTGGTGTCATCTGCAAATTTTCTGATCCAGTTTACCACATTATCATCCAATTTAATAATATAGGTTACAAACAACAACGGACCTAGCACTGCCATTAGTCACAGGCCTTCACTTACAAGGCAACCACTTACTTACCATTTTCGTGCTTCTACTAAGCCGATATTGAATCAAATTTACTATTTCATCCTGAACGCCAAATGAATGAACATTCTGGACCAACCCCCCATGAGGTACTTTATCAAAAGCCCTGGTAAAGTCCATGTTGACAATGTTCCACTGCCTTTCCTTCATCAACTTTCCTGGTAACCTCCTCGAGAAACACTATAAGATTGGTTAGACATGATTTACCACATACCAAGCCATGTTGACTAACACTAATCAGGACCTGTCCATGCAAATATTTATATATCCAGTCCTTTAGACTACTTTCCAATAATTTACCCACTATTGACATGAGGTACACTGGGCATTAATTTCCCGAGTTCTTACACCTTTCTTAAATAACAGAACAACGTTAGCAATCCTCCAGTTCTCCAGCACCTCACTCAAGGCTAAGATTTCCTATGACTTAGAATCTGTAATTTTATCTATTTGGGTGTATTCTGGATTATCGTGGATATAGCTGATATTATTTAAAACTCAGGCTTTTGTTCTTACCTTAAATATAAATAAGTTCAGGAAGCTTGCAATAAGCCTTCAGGTCTTTATTTTGTAATTTGTGAGCAGTGAAGTGATGTTAAAAACACAAGTTGCTCCACAGACTAAGAGACAGTGTGCAAAATGGTGAGTATGAGACTTTTGCATATTCGTGAGCCAAATGTTAAGACAATGGGGTTGTGTTACTTGGCCTGCATCAAATTGGGCAACGTGGGATAAGTTACTTGCACCATTGTGACTGAGTTCAATCTGGCACATCAGATAGACATTGTCACTTAGCATGGCAAACATGGTCATAGGTATAGGCAGTTTTTATGTACTTAGTTGTGAATTTAGAGATGGCCTTAACAACATTAATTTTGTGTGTCTGAGATTTCTTCCCCCAGAAGCTTTCAGACTATTTGTGTAAATTTCTTCGTGACAAAGGTGTTTGAACATTCAGAGGCGTCTGTCACTGAAGATATGTAATTCAAAGGAAGCATCGTCAACCAGAAATATTGAAGGAAGCTATGTCTTTGTAGCTATTGAAATTGTGCGGTATCAGCTACAGTCACCTTTGATCTGAGGGATATAAAATGTGATGTCCCTTTGGGTTTGTGAGCCTCTACCGAGAGTGTCTCCAGAATGATACCTGCTTGTTGTGTTGAATAAAGACTTCTATATCACCAGTTTCAGTGACTTCATTCACAATCACAACACTATCCTCAATGATTTTCTTCTGATGCTGTAATCTCGCCACTTTTCAAAATTTTTGAGGTCCTTCCCCTTTCTTCCATCCAGAAATCTTTCTTTTTTCCAACGCCTTTTGTCTCTTCTTCTCCTGTATGTGATCTGAGTAATTTTCCTGCATGTGCTGATTGTTTCCAAACTAGCATGGAGCAACACAAATTAAATTCTCTTGTTGTTTCATGATCTCTTTCCCTTATTGACAGCTCAGTTTGTCATCCTTAATGTATCATTATTTTCTTTTGTTGTATATGGACATGCATCGATATATCTATGTTACATTACTTCCTGATTTATTGGGAATACATGAGTTGCATGAAGGGCAACTGTTGTAAATATAGGTCCTCAATTGGTTGAACTATTCTGAAGGTTTGTTTTTGATTTTGGGTGAAAGCTGTCTTGGCATTATTATCTATCATCTACATTATTTTCTGATATCAGAAATCATTTTCTGATTCCACCTTAATTCTGGAAGTGGATTCTGTAAAATATGCACTCTTAACTGGAACCAGTACCATGGTAGTATCCTGTGTATTAAGTAGCAGAAATTTCTGTTTAAAATTTTGAACAGGTTCATGTTTACATAGTTCCTAGAAATAGTTTCAGTCTAAGCTAAATGAAACCCATCAAAAGAATGCTGATTGTCTTTGTTCCAGCTTGTGTGTGAGTGAGAAAGAGAGAGAGATTGTACCATTATAGTTCATGAATTTGATTAATTTCACTGATATTTGGTTTCTTAAAATACAGTAGACCATGATATAAATATGACATGAAATATGTAAAGAATTCCAGAATCGATCTTGAACATACAATACTCAATCACCTTCATTTTCAGTTATCAACCTTGTCAGTAGTAAATTTACACAATTTGCTGTGTTTATGGATTTCTCTTCGGCTGTGCTCTTGATAATAAATGGTAGGCACCAACTAGATTTCTAGTTCATTTTGACCCTTGACATGCACATTTTTCTATCTAGTCTGTCTGCTCATGTGGACAATGGAGATTGACTTAAAATGAACTTACTAATCACGATTCCTTGCAACACTGGTGCTTGCACTTTTGACAGCCTTCATTTATCAGAAGTGCTTACAGATCAGCCAGTGTTTGATTTTAACGGTCTTTTCCCCTGTACATTTTTTAAAATAGTTTGAGGGTGCAAGCTCTAATGAACCAAAATGTAGTGGTAAATCTGAAGAGTGTGGAAACAAGAATTGGGAGTTTTTAAATAAATGACCTCAACCCTAGCTGGAGAAATGCCTGAGTTGCCCCATCCAGAGTCTGGACCAGAGAATGGAGGATAGGCCAGATGTCTGCACGTCTGGGAATCCAGAGTCAAGGGTTGAAGGCTTGGAGGTGGCCTGACATGGGTTTGGAGGCCTGTGCGTATGAGGGCTAGGAGGGTGGGAAAGTGGTTTGCCTTGCTGTTGGTGCTGATTGTTGTTCTATGTTGTTTGTTGTGTTGTTGTGCTGAACATTGTGGGCATGCTATGTTGGCACCAGAATCTGTGGTTACACTTGTGCTTGACCCCAGCCAGTCCTTGGGTTGGTTGGTTGTTAATTCAAGTGACACATTTCACTGTATGCTTCGACATACATGAGATTCCGGTAAGACGGCAGTATATTCAGATGCAGCAGCCTCTTGGGAGGCAACCAAAAGTCATCTTTTCCTTTATTAAATGTCTTTTTTACGATTGCAAGACAATACTGGACTCAAAGAAATTCAGGTACTGCAGGTCTACCCCATCAGAGAGCTGGTCATTGGTGGAGCAGCTGGACATGTTGCAGACCCTGTTGCTGCCTGCTACAGGAATCCATTGAAGGCATTGAAGTTGATCCGTAAAGGTGGTGTGCAGTGTAACAGTGGGTGATTGTCTTGGACTTTTCTCTTCTGACTGTAAGATCCTGTTGGAGATTGGTATTGTAAAATGCCGCAGGCCTGTTAACCTTGCTTGGTGGTGTAACGGCTGGCAGGGGAGCAGCATGGTCTCGGTTGCAGTGAAGGCTAGGCCTCAAGCAGTGGGCTCGCCTGTTGCTGCAGTACAGGAGAGAAGATACCAGAGGCATTGTAGCATGGTGCCCATACTCGGTTAGGGGCTGGCCTCTCCCATTGGTCCTTCTCTCAGTGTCCAATCAGTGGAATGACAAGCTGGATTGCATTCGTGTGTTTGTCTCAGGACTGCCAGGAACTTCACCATCAATTTGCTGGACATGTCACTCAGGACGTGGGATATATATATATATATATATAGATATAGCTCCTTGCATGACTATATGTGTGCTCACCTTGGCCCCAGAGGAACGTTGTTTCATTCGGCTGTATTCATGTATGCTTGAATGATAATTAAACTTGAATTTCATTCATTTTATTTCATTTAAATCTGAATCTGAATCCCAACGAAATACTTCTATCCTTCGGCAAAACATAAGCTAAATGACTGCAGATGCTGAAATCTGGAGCAACACAAAAAAGCTGGAGGTAATCAATAGGTCAGATTGACAGTCCAGATGGAGATGCTGTCAATTTCTTTCCATAGGGTGCTGCCTGACCCTGCTGATTTCCTCCAGAAATTTCTGTGTTGAAACATTTGATAGGCCTTTAGATTAGTTGCTGGATGTATGACAGTTCTGCCAATGCTTGGCATTTATTATTGTTGTGTCTCATGATACTTTAATCATAAAATCATTTTTGTTCCAGAAGGCAGGAAACATCAATGTTTGGGATTAGACAGTCATTAGTTATGTCTGAAAGTACATTACATTTTACTACATTAGTAAATTCATGGGTTGACTTAATTTTCTTTCCTTCTTGCCAAACTGTTAAAACAAATTTTTAACTTGGCTAAATTTCTTATCCCTGGAGATCAAATGTGGTGAAACTGGCCAATGAAATGAGATCACAATGTTACTGTAATCTTTTGCATTTAGTAAAGGTAGATGGTCCTCAAGTGGAAAAGCAATATAACCACTGAAAAGGCTTTTTGGGTTTCTACCTACAGAATCTCAAATCTGGTCACTATTTTCATATTTTATATCAAAATAAATGTAGAGTTTCCTTTCAAAGTATTCGAACTCTTCATACAAGCATGCAGTTTAAACCATGGTGCTGATTTTGGAGTCACTATACATCTGGATACTTTCTCATGTGATTCTTACCTTGTGGGATCTTCTTGTGATCTAATAACTTGCCTATGCATTAAGCAAAGTCTAATGACTTAACTAATGGTCATGTTTTAATTCCACTGTTTCTTTGAAATTGTTTTCCTGCCGAGTAATCCAACATTATATATGTTGTTTTAGGTGGACACAAATCTTTGCCAGACGAGCATACTGGCTGCCATAGGTTAGCAGCAGCAGCACGACCGCATCCCCTCTTATGTTTCAAGATATAGAAGCTGAAGGTAAGCAACATGTTTAATAGAGAAGGACAAGTGTCCAATTACAGCATTTTGTTGACAAAACAAAAAAAATCCTTTGAGAGATTATAATAATCTTACTAGCTTTGCAATGAAGTTATTCTACTCAATTATAACTGTGCCTGAAATACAAGATTAATTCACTCTAATTATTGAATAGCTGACCTCAGGCTCAACACTGAGGCTGACCTCAGCCTCAAATCTCCTCAGTGCTTGTTTTTGTGAAGAACAGAGGCTTTCCCACATGAAACCTAAGAAAATCTAAAGGAGGTGTGTATCTGTTACGTTTCAGACGCTAAGATATTGCTAAATACGTGTAAGTTGTTCAAATATCTTCCTACGTTGTCTGCACTTAATGTGTAGTCTCGAAAAACCTGGGTGAGCTATCGAGCACTCTTTTGCATATTGAGTCTATTTTGGGTTTTAATTTTACTCTTTTGTTTTGATCTCTGTGAGAATAAAATATTTTCCACTACTATATTTTTCAACAAACATGGTTTGTTGCCTCCCGGGTGCCAGGGTCCAGGATGTCTCTGACTGGGTGCACGACATCCTGGTACAGGAGGGAAAGCAACCAGAAGTCGTGATACATGTTGGTACCAATGACGTAGGCGGGAAGAGGGATGAGGTCCTGAAGTGTGAGTTTCGGGAACTAAGCAGAAGGCTGAAAAAAAGGACCTCAAGCGTTCTCAGGATTGCTGCCAGTGCTACATGATAGTGATGGTAAGAATTGGAGGAGATGGCAGTTGAATGTGTGGCTGAGGAGTTGGTGCAGGGGGCAGGGTTTTAGATTTTTTGGATCATTGGGATCTCTTCTGGGGAAGGTGGGACCTGTACAGATTGGATGGGTTGCTCCTGAGCTCGAGGGGGAGCAATATCCTTGCAGGTAGGTTTACTAGCATGGTTCGGAGGGTTTAAACTAATTTGCAAGAGGGATGGGACCTAGATTGATAGAGCAGTGAAAGAAGTGCATGGAGTAAAGCCAGATCTAACATATAGAGAGGCTTTGAGGAAAGAGAAGCAGAATAAACGGTGTAAAGACAGTAAGATAGAAGGGCTGAAATGTGTGTACCTCAATGCAAGAAGCATCAGGAACAAAGGTGATGAACTGAGAGCTTGGATACATACATGGAATTATGATGTAGTGGCCATTACAGAGACTTGGCTGGCACCAGGGCAGGAATGGATTCTCAATACTTCTGGATTTCAGTGCTTTAAAAGGGATAGAGAGCAGGGGAAAGGGGAGGAGGGGTGGCATTACTGGTCAGGGATATTATTACAGCTACAGAAAGGGTGGGTAATGTAGCAGGATCCTCTTTTGAGTCAGTATGGGTGGAAGTCAGGAACGGGAAGGGAGCAGTTACTCTATTGGGAGTATTCTATAGGCCCCCTGGTAGCAGCAGAGATACAGAGGAGCAGATTGGGAGGCTGATTTTTGGAAAGGTGCAAAAATAACAGGGTTGTTATCATGGGTGACTTTAACTTCCCTAATATTGATTGGTACCTGATTAGTTCCAATCGGTTAGATGGGGCAGAGTTTAAGTGTGTCCAGGATGGACTCCTGTCACAGTATGTTGACAGGCCGACTTGGGGAATGCCATACTAGCTCTAGTATTAGGTAACGAACCGGGTCAGGTCACAGATCTCTCAGTGGGTGAGCATCTGGGGACAGTGACCACCGCTCGCTGGCATTTCGCATTATCATGGAAAAGGATAGAATCAGAGGACAGGAAAATTTTTAATTGGGGAAGAGTAAATTATGAGGCTATAAGGCTAGAACTTGCAGGTGTGAATTGGGATGATGTTTTTGCAGAGAAATGTACTATGGACATGTGGTCGATGTTTAGGGATCTCTTGCAGGATGTTAGGGATAAATTTGTCCTGGTGAGGAAGATAAAGAATGGTAGGGTGAAGGAACCATGGGTGACAAGTGAGGTGGAAAATCTAGTCAGATGGAAGACAGCAGCATACATGAGGTTTAGGAAGCAAGGATCAAGTGGGTCTATTGAGGAATATAGGATAGCAAGAAAAGAGTTTAAGAAGGGGCTGAGGAGAGCAAGAAGGGGGCAGGAGAAGGCCTTGGCGAGTAGGGTAAAGGAAAACCCCAAGGCATTCTTCAATTATGTGAAGAACAAAAGGATGACAGGAGTGAAGGTAGGACCGATTAGGGATAAAGGTGGGAAGATGTGCCTGGAGGCTGTGGAAGTGAGCAAGGTCCTCAATGAATACTTCTCTTCGGTATTCACCAATGAGAGGGAACGATTGAGTGAGGTTGATGTTCTGAAGCATGCTGATATTAAGGGAGAGGAGGTGTTGGAGTTGTTAAAATACGTTAGGACGGATAAGTCCCTGGGGCCTGATGGAGTATTCCCCAGGCTGCTCCACGAGGCGAGGGAAGAGATTGCTGAGCCTTTAGCTAGGATCTTTGTCCTCGTCATCCATGGGAATGGGGCCAGAGAACTGGAGGGAGGTGAATGTTGACCCTTTGTTTAAAAAAGGTAGTAGGGATAGTCCAGGTAATTATAGACCAGTGAGACTTACGTCTGTGGTGGGAAAGCTGTTGGAAAAGATTCTTAGAGTGAGGATCTATGGGCATTTAGAGAATCATAGTCTGATCAGGGATAGTCAGCATGGCTTTGTGAAGGGCGGATCGTGTCTAACAAGCCTGATAGAGTTCTTTGAGGAGGTGACCAGGCATATAGATGAGGGTAGTGCAGTGGATGCGATCTACACGGATTTTAGTAAGGCATTTGACAAGGATCCACATGGTAGGCTTATTCAGAAAGTCAGAAGGCATGGGATCCGGGGAAGTTTGGCCAGGTGGACTCAGAATTGGCTTACCTGCAGAAAGCAGAGGGCCGTGGTGGAGGGAGTACATTCAGATTGGAGGATTGTGACTAGTGGCGTCCCACAAGGATCAGTACTTTTCGTAATTTTTATTAATGACATGGATGTGGGGGTAGAAGAGTGGATTGGCAAGTTTGCAGATGACACAAAGGTTGGTGGTGCTGTGGATAGTGTAGAGAATTGTCGAAGATTGCAGAGAGACATTGATAGGATGCAGAAGTGGGCTGAGAAGTTGCAGATGGAGATCAACCTGGAGAAGTGTGAGGTGGTACACTTTGGAAGGACAAACTCCAAGGCAGAGTACAAAGTAAATAGCAGGATACTTGGTAGTGTGGAGGAGCAGAGGGATCTCGGAGTACATGTCCACAGATCCCTGAAAGTTGCCTCATAGGTAGATAGGATAGTTAAGAAAGCTTATGGGGTGTTAGCTTTCATAAGTCGAGGGATAGAGTTTAAGAGTTGCGAGGTAATGATGCAGCTCTATAAAACTCTGGTTAGGCCACACTTGGAGAACTGTGTCCAGTTTTGGTTACCTCACTATAGGAAGGATGTGGAAGCATTGGAAAGGGTACAGAGGAGATTTACCAGGATGCTGCCTAGTTTAGAGAGTATGCATTATGATCAGAGATTAAGGGAGCTAGGGCTTTAGTCTTTGGAGAGAAAGAGGATGAGAGGAGACATGATAGAGGTGTACAAGATAATAAGAGGAATAGATAGAGTGGATAGCCAGCGCCTCTTCCCCAGGGCACCACTGCTCAATACAAGAGGACACGGGTTTAAGTTAAGGGGTGGGAAGTTCAAGGGGGATATTAGAGGAGGGTTTCTTACTCAGAGAGTGGTTGGAGCGTTGAATGCACTGCCTGAGTTAGTGGTGGAGGCAGATACACTAGTGAAATTTAAGAGACTACTAGACAGGTATATGGAGGAATTTAAGGTGGGGGGTTATATGGGAGGCAAGGTTTAAGGGTCGGCACAACATTGTGGGCCGAAGGGCCTGTACTGTGCTGTATTATTTTATGCTCTATACTGTTCTCACTGCCATTTAAAAATTCAAGGGAAACATGCTTAACTGTGTCTTCCTTCTATCGATTCCTTTTTAAAAATACATAGATCATAAAAGCAATTATAGAAATTGCTAAAAACAAATGCAGATCTCTGAATAGATAAGAGCGTGGAAAAAGCAAACTGAGTACTTGAGTTTGTTTCCAGAGGGATAATATTAAAAAGCAAAGGGAAGTTATTTTAATCATCAGAAAATAGGTTTGACCGCACTAAAAGCACTGTGTATAGTCATAGTAGTATTGTTATTATAAAGAGGGAACAGAAGCAACAAAGAATAATTTATAAAATTGATACCTGAACTGAGAGTTTATAACCATAACAGATGATGAAAAAGGTAAGAGGTAACCCGATAAAGATGTTTAAGGTAAAATTAACCATGATTCCAAAAGCAATTGTGAACAAATTAAACCCCCAAGCAAAGTTAATATTCTTAATTTTCATACATATGTTTAATTAGATTATAATCATTACCTTTAGGTAAAATGTCATAACAAAAACACAAAACATAGTTTTTTGTTAAGATTGAAGTTCATATACTGTATTGTTGTTATAGAAGATTGTGACAGATGAAAACAACAGATATCTTTAAAATGTATAGGTGTGATTAATGCATACTAAGAACTTAGTCACTTAGTTACAAGAACAATTGAGCTTAGTAGTTCAGATGTCTTTAAGAAGCTCGGTAAGCACAAGTAAAGGTGTGTTAATGAGGTTCAATAAAGATAAACAGGAGGAGGCTCACATAAATGCCGGCAACGATGGGGTAAGTGATATTTCAGTTGTGTGGATTTGATGAACTTGGCAAACTCAGCTCTAGTTTGTTTGATGCCTGAAAGTCCAATTTTCTTTCATGGCAGTACACTGTACAAGAAGAAATATCATAAATTTGATCCAATAATAAAAATATCATTAAATACTCCATGTAATTATTCAAAGAAATCATTACGATTCTGTGATTTGGAGTGTCAATCTTTTGGAACATCATCCACAATTTAGCCCAGATCTCAAAAGATATTGTAGCCTTCCCTGCCCCTATTGCACTAAACTTTTCAAGTAGTAGTAGATTATTAATTATGTTTGGCCAAAACTGTACACTACATTGAAGGATTAATTTTCAAAGTGTACACTCAGTGGCCACTTTACTAGGTACCTCCTGAATATTCTGAATATATTTTCGTGGTCTTCTACTGCTGCAGCCCATCCACTTCAAGGTTCGAAATGTTGTGCATTCAGAGATGCTTTTCTATACACCACTGTTGTAATGCTTGGTTATTTGAATTACTGTTGCCTTTCAGTCAGCTTGAACCAGTCTGGCCATTCTCCTCTGACCTCTCTCATTAGCAAGGTGTTTTTTGCCCACAGAACTGCCACTCATTGATTTTTTTTCTGCCTTTCACATCATTCTCTGTGAATTCTAGAGACTGTTGTGTGTGAAAATCCCAGGAGATCAGCAGATTCTGAGATACTCAAACCACCCCATCTGGCACCAACAATCTTTCCATAGTCAGTCACTTAGATCACATTTCTTCTCAATTCTGATGTTTGATCTGAACAGCAACTGAACCTCTTGACCATGTCTGCGTGCTTTTATGCATTGAATTGCGGCCACATGAATGGCCGCTAAGATATTTGCATTAATGTGCCGATGTACAAGTGCACCTAATAAAGTATTCACTAAATGTAGATGGCATTCTTCCTACTGGGAATGAGTATCGGTACGATATATGGTATGATTATTATTTATATGAACTGTTCACCTAATTTTAATGGCACCAGTTTTTAAATGAAAAGCATCAATTTTGTTTTCAGATTTAATTTGTGTAAAATTACTTTTGGAATTCCAGTTTAAGTTTGCATGTGTGGCAATTCATATGAATGAGACTTTTATCTAAAACTTTCATTTGTTGAATTAATCTAAATAAATATATTCTGTGTTGGAAAACTTGATGTTGGAATTGTGCTCCAGCCAGGTCACAAATGTATAAACTACTAACATCTAAAATTTGAAATTTTCTTAAGAAAAAACTACATATGAAACATGAGCGTGTACATAACCTTTCCACTGTGTCTCCGTTCCCCCTTTGACTCTAAAAATCAATGAAATCCAGCTGACCTATCCTTCTCTCTCAACACCGTTTTCCTGTCCAATCTTCAGAAACAGAATCAGAATCAACCTTATTATCACTGGCAGGAGGACAATGCAATAGCGGATAATAGAGTAAAAGCTGTGAATTACAGTAAGCATGTATCTAAATAGTTAAATTGAATAAGTAGTGCAAAATATAAATTAAAAAAGTAGTGAGCTTGTGTTTATGGTTTCAATGTCTGTTCAGAAATTGAAAGGCAGAGGGGAAGGAAGCTGTTCCTGAATCACTGAGTGAGCGCCTTCAGGCTTTTGTACTTCCTTCCTGATGGAAACAGTGAGAAGAGGGCATGTACGGTGTCTTGGAGATTCTTAATGATGGACGCCACCTTTTTAAGGCATTGCTCCTTGAAGATTCCTTGGATACTACGGAGGCTAGTACCCATAAGGAAGCTTACTAATTTTACAACTCTCTGCAGCTTGCTTCAGTCCTGTGCATTAGCACCCGCCCCCATATCAGTTAGTGATGCAGCCAGTCAGAAGCATGGTACATCTGTAGAAACTTTCCTAACCAATAGTCCTCTAAGGTCTATTAAATTAACTGACTTTAAGATATACTTTTGTAGATCATTAGCTGATTTTGTAGTTAACTCTGAAGACAATGTCATACAACATAGTAATTAAGTGTGCTCGGCACAGGTGTTCAAGGTTTGGTTTTGAAGGTCAATGCTTGGAATAACCATTATGATTTAAAGAGATTTGCAAACTTGTTTGATCACGCTGAGTTTAAAACTGTGTTTGCAGTGATAATAAAAAAGCTTAAACCTTTGGGTGATTATAGCTGTCATCTGTCACTTCCCAGCTTCTTACTTCATCCTGCTCCCCCCCCCACCTGTTTTTCTTATCACCTTCTAGTTTATACTCCTTCCCCTCTCCCCACCTTCTTATTCTGGCTCCATCCTCCTTCCTTTCCAGTCCTGATGAAGGGTCTCAGCCCAAAACAGTGACTGTTATTCATTTTCATAGATACTGCTTGACCTGCAGAGTTCCTCTAGAATTTTGTGTGTATTGCTGTAGATTTTCAGCATCTATAGAGTCACTTGTATTTACAAATTAAACAGGCCTGGATAAAGCTGTGCTTTTGTATTTTTTTTTTAAGAACTGCACTCATTCAGACAAGTTGAGATCATCAGACTCCTGCTTGGCATTAGAGATGGCGGATTATAGTCAGTATGAACAGCCTGAGGTTTACTAGGAAAACAGTGATCAAGCTCTGGTATTAGCTTCATCCCTTCGTGCCAAGCTCTGATCCCTTTGTTTTTGTCTTTTATCGAAGTACAATTGGAGTGCCATGATATATTTAAGAATGTTATTGATGTTTCATTCAACAGAGCAAGTGTATTCACAAGGTTAAATACAAAATGCTGGAAAGATTCAACAAGTCAGGCAGCATCTGTGGAAAGAGAAACGGTCTATGATTCAAATCCAGGTCCCTTTTGTTTTTTACTTTAGACTTCAAGCATCTGTAGTTTTCAGATTTATATTAATCTCACTCACTGAATCCACAGGATTATTAGCGCTATTAAGAATTAAACAGTAACAATATGTTAAAGGATTGTAGATACTAATTGGTAAAACAAATGATCTGAATTATTGTCAGAAATGCCTTGCCACATTACGATTAATATCTGGAATACATTTCCAGCTCAGAGAGTGGATGTAGAAAATCTGGGAAAGGTGTGAGAAATAGTTAAGTGAGTTGTAAATTTCTATAAAAAAGAGGGTGAGAGGTTTATGCAGAATAACTTTCTTCATGCTTGGTGTCTGGACGATAGTTATACCTTGATCCTGGGTTCCTTCATCTAATCCAGAATTTTAGAAGGGCACTTCAGCAATTCAAGCACAAAGATAATAATACCTCTAATATAATAACGCGAGTTTTCAAACAAGATGAATTTTACCAAGAAATCCCACAGCAGAGACTCTACAGATAATCCTGCAGTTGATATGTATCTACTGAATTGAATTGACTTTATTTCTTACATCCTTCACATACATGAGGAGAAAAATCTTTACCTTACATCTCCGTATAAATGTGCAATCATAGTAATTTACAATAATTTATAATAAATAGAACAGAAAATGTAACATAGAAATGTACACAAATCAGCGTGAGTTAATGGGCTGGTGGAAGAAGCTGTCCCGGGGCCTGTTGGTCCTGGCTTTTATGCTGCGGTACCGTTTCCCGGATGGTAGCAGCTGGAACGGTTTGTGGATGGGGTGACTTTGTAAATGTCCTGAATCATGTGAAGTTCACAACTAAAGATGCGCTGGGCTGTCCACATCACTCTCTGCAGAATCCTGCCATTAAGGGAGGTACAGTTCCCATACCAGGCAGTGAAGCAGCCAGTCAGGATGCTCTCAATTGTGCTCCTGTAGAAAGTTCTTAAGATTTGGGGGCCCACACCAAACTTTAACCATCTGAGGTGAAAGAGGCACCGTTGTGCCTTTTTCATCACACAGCTGGCATACAGAACACGTGAGGTCCTCAGTGATGTGGATGTCAAGGAACCTAAAGCTGTTTACCCTCTCAACCCCAGATCCATTGATGTCAATAGGGGTTAGCCCATCTCCATTCCTCCTGTAATCCACAACCAGCTCCTTTGTTTTTGCGACATTGAGGGATTGCATGTCTGGGTCATGTGCTGCTCCATATAGACTTTCAAAGATATGTTTTGCACTTGAGCTGACTGCACAGAATATACATATATGGATTCTAGCTTTGGGCTGATTTATACTTCTGCGTAGGCTCTACGCCGTAGCCTACGCAAGTGGCCTACGCCGTTGTGAGCATTTATACTTGTGCGTTGGTGTGTCTGCATCGCTCTGCAATTCACTGCCAAAACGTTAGTTGGCAGTGGAGTTTCTTCGTGTTGAGTTTCTTCGTGTACTTCAAACAATGGCGACTGAAACTGAGCGCATCATGTTGGAATTGGAACTAATAAATGTTAAACAAGAGTTACTTTTATTGAAGTTACTGCAATGCAGAAAAGAAAGAAGACGTCGGAGGAGATGGTGTGTATGACCATTGAGCGGATTGAGGCAGAAGGAGGGTGAATTTTCTGTGCTTGTCCAGCCACTGAGAGACATAGACGAGGAAATGCATTTCAGATGTTTTCGGATGTCGGCAGGTAGATTTGACGATTTGACAAGAAGAAGCAACCGGAAATGCGTAGGAGGAAATGTGATGCTACAAAGCAGACCTATCACAGTTGTTGTGGTCTGTGTCGCCGCAACGCGTAGTTACATTTTTTGGGAGGTGTGCGTCAGGCTATGGCACAGGGTATGGCGTAGGGTATGCGGCTACGCCATACATATGGCGTAGATTTGACACAGAGGTATAAATTGGCCTTTATTATTAGCATGGGACATGAAAGAATCATCTCTAATTGAGGAAGAATGTGCTCCATATAGACTTTCAAAGATATGTTTTGCACTTTGTAGCCAGCAAATTTCAATGTCATCCCTACCCCAAGCACACCTTATTCAGTGAAATGAAAAAAAGAAACTAATTTAATTCAGTTCTTCCATGAGGGCATATCTGTTTTGATGCAGTAATGGTGGAATGAATAATGCAGGATTATGTCATGAC